>NW_005871071.1:3941549-3973898 GCF_000147115.1 Myotis lucifugus | reverse complement strand
TTTTTCAGTTTTTTTATGACGACTGTGCCGTAATTCATGGTGCCAGGCCTGTCCCCTCCCCCCCTCCCTACTTCCCCTCAATTCCTGGCCCACGGTTTGAAGGACCAAGCTGGTGCAGGGGACCCCCAGACCCTTCAATCACCAGCTCTGCCCCCACTGAGGCCTGACACCTCTGGCCCAGGCATCAGGCCTGGGCAGGGGACCCCCATCTTCCTCTAATTGCCGGCTCGGCCCCCAGCCCAGGCCTGACGCCTCTGGCTGAGTCATCAAGCCTGGGCAGGGGACCCCCAGACCCCTCTGATCACCAGCTCCGCCCCCCGCCCAGGCCTAATGCCTCTGGTGGAGGCTTTAGGCTTGGGCAGGGGCCCCCCTGCAGCTCCGATGGCCGGCTCCACCCCTGCCCAGGAGCCCCCTGGCTCAGGCCCTTCCTATGCTGCTCAGGGCCCACACAGGGCCTACCTTGGAGTGACCTGGGTGCTGATAATGTTCCCAGCACCCAGGCCACTGGGCACCTATGTATGCAAATTAACCACCATCTCTGTTGGGTTAGTTTGCATACTCTCCTGATTGGCTGGTGAGTGTATTGGAGGGACGGTCCATTTACATGTTTGTCTATTATTAGGTAAGATTGTTATTATTATTTACTAGAGGCCCTGTGCACAAAAATTTGTGCACTTGGGGGGTCCCTCAGCCCGGCCTGTGCCCTATTGCAGTCTGGGACCCCTCGGGGGATGACCACCTGCTGGCTTAGGCATGCTCCCTGGGGGATTGGGACTAAGATGGCAATCAGACATGCCTCTGGCAGCCTGGCAGCCCTTGGGGGATGTCCACTTGCCAGCGGGGAACAGACCTAAGCTGCAGTCGGACATCCTTAGTGCTGCTGAGGAGGGAGGAGAGGCTCCCACCACCACCGCTATACTGGTAGCCATCAGCCTGGCTTGTGGCTGAGCAGAGCTCCCCCTGTGGGAGCGCACTGACCACCAGAGGGCAGCTCCTGCATTGAGTGTGCCCCCTGGTGGTCAGTGTGTGTCATAGTGACCAGTCATTCCCAGTCTTTCTGCTGTTAGGGTCAGTTTGCATATTATCCTTTTACTATATAGGATAGAGGCCTGGTGCACGGGTGAGGGCCGGCTGGTTTGCCCTGAAGGGTGTCCCGGATCAGGATGGGGGTCCCTCTTGGGTGCCTGGCCAGCCTGGGTGAGGGGCTGATGGGTGTTTCAGGCTGGTCACACCCCCTTCAGGGTGGGGATCCCCACTGGGGTGCCTGGCTAGCCTGGATGAGGGGATGATGGCTGTTTGCAGCTGGTCAGACCCTCTTTAGGGTGGGGGTCCCCACTGGGGTGCCTGGCCAGTCTGGGTGAGGTGCTGAGGGCCATTTTCAGGCGGGCTGGCGACTGAAGCTCCTAGCCTCTCCTTTTTTCTTTTTTTTTTTTTTAAATTCTGGGATTTATTTACCTTCTATAATTGAAACTTTGTTGCCGTCACTGGAGCTGTGAGCTGGCTCCAGCTCTGAGGCCACGGCCTGCTGAAAGCAGGTATCTGGGGTTTGTTTAGCTTCTATAATTGAAACTTTGTTGCTTTCGGAGCTCAGAGCCTGGCTGCGGCAGGCGGGGAACCTTGGCTTCCTCCATCACTGGAGCAAGCAAGCCTCCTGCTCGCTTCAGCTGTGTGGCTGCCGGCACCATCTTTGTTGGTGGTTAATTTGCATATCACCCTGATTAGCCAATGGGAAACGTAGCGAAGGTATGGTCAATTACCCTTTTTGTCTTTTTTTATATAGGATATCTTTCTTCAAAGCAAACATAGCAGTACTAGTAATAGTAGAAGGCAATCCATTTGTAAAATTTTCCATGTAAATGAAGCATGTAGCCATAAACTTTTGGCTTAGTCTTGTTTGCGTCTATGTACTCTAGAATTGTCTACAATATAAAAGGATTGTCTTTGTTTTTGAAAGAATCTATGACTTGAAAGGAGACCTGTGAGGGCTGAAGTAGCCGAGGGCCCCTTGAATCAGCAGAAACAGCTGGTGTCTCTACTTCTTGATAAGCATAAACCCCAAAAGGCCCAAGGGCACAATTCTTCTAGGGGACAGGGTTGAGACTCAAAGAACATGTGTGTCTATGAATCAATTGAGAGGGAAGACAGGTAATGGGGGTGTGTATGGGAGGTTAGTTGCAAGTAGAGCCAAAGGTCTTAAAGTATACTCTGGTGTGAAATGCAACTAAGACAGTGGTTCTCAACCTTGGCTGCACATTAGAATCACCTGGGAATCTTTCTAAAATCCTGATTTCTGGGCCTCATCCTCCAGAAATTCTGTTTCTTTGTTATGGGGTGGGGCCACAACATTAGTAACATTTAATCCTTCTTTAAAAAGGATAATCCTCATTTTGAAGTATAAAATTTGATGTTTGTGTGGACATTTTTTTTTAATGTAGCATTGACACAACACAGTTTCTTAAGAACCTTGTAAGGTAGGTAGCTGAATAATGAGCAACATTTATTGAGTCCTTCATTAAGTGCCAGCAACTATTTTAAATATTTACACTATATTAAGTCATATAATTCTCACAATAACTCTATTATCTCCATTTTCTAGATGAGAAACAGAGACACGGTAACTTACCCATGAGAGAAAAACAAAACAAAGCAAAACAAAACAAACATGCCAGGAAGTGGCAGAACCAGGATTCAGAAATAGGCATTTTATTCCTAGATTCCATGGGCTTACTCACTGCAGCCTAGTTTAAGATTTCAGAAATTAGATGTTGATATTTAACTTATAATATGGAGACCTGAGTTGGTAAAATGCTTATTTACCTGACAGTACCAATTTGAAAACAGAGCTACAATTTTAAGCTGTATATAATTATCCAGAATTATAAACCAGCACTCAAGCTACCAGACCATTCTCTCATTTTACGTGATCTTTCCCAGGCAATATGATACCCAGGTATCATTGTTGTGTAACATGATAAAAGAAATCGTTGACTGTATATAATAGTGGTGACAAGAAGTGACAGATTGAATATGATCTTATGTAGGTTAAGCTTCCCCTTTTTCTAATGCCTCTTCTGATGCTTAGTGATGTCTTGTGGAAAGCTGTTGGTTTTAGTTTTCTATTTCTGTTTTCCAGTGATTTTAGTTAAAGACACATACAATCTTACAGATGTTCACATACACACAAAAGGTGAATTCACTTGATTAACAGAGTGGTATTTTACTACATGAGGGAAACCAATAGGAAATTTCCATGTTGATCAATACTCCCTTTGCATTTCATAACACATAAAGCAATTTTAATATTTTTAAAAGTTAACTATTACATATACTTAATCCTCGTAAAACATCAATGAGATAGACTATTGCCAATCTCTCCAAGTCTCTGTTCCCTCAAGGTAATTACTAGTAGTTACATAGGTTGTGAAACTAGCAAGTGATGGGACCAGGTAGCCCAAGGACTTCTAAATCCTACTTTGGTAGTCTTTGCACAACTACATGTCTTAGCAACTTGCTCACATCTATACTTTTCTTCTGGACATTCAAACACCTGGGCTGTAATACAAACTTTTGGGGCTGTGTCAAGAGTATATTTCTACTGATTTTTAAAGTTAGTGGTTCTCAGATGTTACAATGTATGATAATCATCAGGAAGTAATTATTAAAAATATAAATTCCAGAATTCAATTTCCAGTTGATTCCAATGCAGGATGACCCATGGATATCATATTAAGAAAACCTTAATCTATACTAATGAAAGGGTAATATGCTAATTAGACTGGATAGACTGGATGTCTTCCGGATGTTCTTCCAGACAAAGCCATGGTGACGGGGGCCAAGGCAGAGGCGATTAGGGATGGCCAGGCTGGCAGGGGAGAGCAGTTAGGGGCATCAGGCAGGCAGGCAGAGGTGGTTAGGGGTGATCAGGCAGGCAGGCAGAGGCGGTTAGAGGTGATCAGGCAGGCAGGGGAGCAGTTAGGGGAATCAGGCAGGCAGGCAGAGTGGTTAGGGGTGATCAGGCAGGCAGGCAGAGTGGTTAGGGTCGATCAGGCAGGCAGGCAAAGTGGTTAGGGGTGATCAGGCAGGCAGGCAGGTGAGCGGTTAGGAGTTAGCAGTCCCGGATTGCAAGAGGGATGTCCAATTGCCGGTTTAGGATTGGGCCTAAACTGGCTGTCGGACATCCCCCGAGGGGTCCCGGATTGGAGAGGGTGCAGGTCAGGCTGAGAGACCCCCTCACCCCCATGCACGAATTTTGTTCATCGGGCCTCTAGTAGTTAATAATAGATCCGAAGTGCTGTTTTCCTTTCAATATTTCTGGAGTGATTTCACTTGCTCAATTGGCTTGAGTTACCATCTGTGTACTGATTATCTCAAATCAGGGTCTTTGGGTTAACTGTCTCTTCCTCAAACATAGTCCATTATATACATCTATGCTTTCAGTCATTAATTCACTCGCTTGTTCACTGGTTCTTCAATAAATATCTAATTGCCTGGCTCGGCATCTGGGATATAGAAGTGCCAAATCTTATTTGCTCTATGTCTTTGTTAAGTGGGTGAGATTATTTAAAATCTAAAAATTACACAGATATAATTTTGAACTTTGATAACTGCTATAGAAGTAAATACAAAGTGTTAAGAAAGCATATTATAGTTTGGAGGTCAGAGATGACTTCCTTGAGGGAATGAATGACATTTGATCTGAGTTCTGAAGAATGAATACAGTGAACTTAGCTAAGAGGAAGGAAAAGAAGCATTCGAGGCATGGACCAGAGTCCCAAGCAGAAAGTGACATGACATATTTGAGAAACTTAAAGCCTGGTGTGGCTGGAGTACGTCAAACAAGATAGAGAGCGCTGTGAGACAAATCTGGTGCAATTTTCAGAGACCAGATTTTTCTGAATCTTGTGAATCACTTGGGGATTGTTTCCCCCTCCAAGTAACCATGGAAAGTCATGTACCAAGTAGGACCTCCCTCAGGTCTCAGACTTGTCATGCCTAACACTGACCTCTGTTCTTCCTCTATATCCTAATCCTGCTTCTCCTCCTGGGTTTTCTGTCTCCATAAATGGAACCGCCACCCATGCCATTCACCTGTTTTGCTCAGGTCACAGAGTCACCCTTCTTGGCTCCTTTCTGGTCACACTGTAGTGGACATTTGTCCCCCCCCATTCTTTTTGGTTGCTCAGCATCTGAATTCCTTTCTTATTGGCAATCCTGAGTTTGTGAGCCCTTGGAGGGATGGAGTGCTGGCCGCAGAAGCCCGAGGGAGCAGGGAGTTCCTTCTCCCCACCCCTGGCAGTCGTGGCTTGAGTAATTTAATAATTACTCCCCAGTGATTATCATAGACTTAGCTGATCGAAAGCTTCTGCCCAGGACTTTGAATTTGTATCAATCATTTAACAAGACCTGACAATTTTAATTCCCACTTCTCTCTCAAATATAGCAAATTTTCTCACTCTCCATTGTCTTTACCATAATTCTAGTAACAATCATTTCTTGCCTGGACTATTGCTAGAAATTCCTAACTAGTCTTCCTTTTCTTTGCCCTGCTCCCACACTGATCTTTCTACCAATCTGTCATCTATCTGTATCTAGAGATTCATACAAATGTGCAAAACTTAATACTTTTAGGAAGAGCTCCAAGTAAGCAGAGTCTTGGGTTGAAAATGCTTATTTCCTTGCTGCCACCCTCACTAGGCTGTAAGCTCCTGGGAGTCAGTACCCAGGATGCCCTGTACCCTGGCCTCTCTCCTAGTGCCACCAGTGACTAGCAATGAGGCAGCTGAGCATAGTGGTCTCTGGAGTTGGCCTACAAGTTGTAAGATCTTTAGTGAGTTGTTTAATTTCTCTGTGGCTCAGTTTCCTCACCAACAAAGTACAAATAATAATAGTATCTCTATATGATAAAATAAAATAAATAAAAATAAGATAGCTTTTCAGTCAAACAAGTACATAGGGAGCCAACCTACCTAAAAAGCATTAAGACTTCTTCCTTTGATCTTAACCTATTTCTGTAAAATGTGAGCCAGATGGCAAATGCTACAATTGCATAGCTATATATTTCTTAACTGAACTAAAATAACCATCCAGAATGCATTTGGGGAAATGACCAATTGTGTGATTATTTTTGTGGTCTGAATCCTGGAAAGAATTTGGGCACAGGCAGCTTGGCACCAGCTGCTCCACATTGTATGTATTAATAGCTACGGTTATTGATGTTTTCATGAAACACAAAAACATGCAACTGCCTGAACTCTCTGGCTTGTTAACTGCTTTGCCTTGGGGCACTTTCAACATGGAGACCCAAGTGAGTCCATCAACATTCCTTGGTTGCTAGCAGGGTGGTGAGCTCAAGATTAGGGACATGAAAGGGAGAAAACAAAAGATGCAAAGACAGGAATCCTTTCATTGATAGGGTGACAGTCTGGTTCAATTCAAAGTTATTTCTTGAGCGAAGTATTGTGAGAGACATTGTGGCTTTTAACCAAAGATTATCATTATTCAATTATTCATTTAACAACATTTATTAGCACTTACCTAGATGTATGGTTCTGTTAAGGACCTCACAGTTATAATTAGAAGAGAAGACACAGAAAAGATAATTTATAACTAGATGGCTACCACCAATTACTATTTAATTATTATTTCATTCGTAGCTATAATTATTACTCTTAATAAGCTTAGGAGAGAAAATGGTGCATGGCATTAATAATAATAACTAACATTTATTCAACCCCAGGTACATGACAGAGGTGAGTGCTTTGCATGCCATTTTCAACGGAAGCCTCCACGCACCCTCGAGAAGTGCAGCACTTGTCTCTGGAGCTCAGGGTCACCCTCCTGAGCTTTCCTCCTGCTGCAGCTGCAGGGGTGGTGGGCCCCAGCATGGGAGCTCAGCCTCCCTTTTCACCAACAGCCTCCCCCTCAACTGGGTACCTTCATTCTTTGAGATTTCTACCTCCTAATCCCCTCAAGTTTAGGGGTTCCCCTCAGCAACCTTCAACGAGCGGCACTCATTCAGGGTTGTTAGCTCAAAGCTGCAGCTTCCACCTGCTGGAGGTTCCAGATGAGTCAACCCCTATTGTCTGAGGTGGCAGCCTCAGCAATGAGCCCCTCAATTGGCTTTTTCTCCTCTGTCTTATTCTCCCTGCTCCTCATTCCCGTTTCCAGGGACCACCTCCCCAAACACCTACTTGCCCTCTCGTCCTGGTCCAGCCTCTACTTTTGGGGGGAGCCCCAAATAAGACCGGAGGTCATGATTATTAATAGTCATTTTACAGAAGAGATAAATAACAGAGCCAGAGGCCAGTCAGCTGAAGGTCACTTACCTACCTTGCTCACCTTAAGCAGAACCAGGGTTTGAATACCTGCCCCTGTTCTTAATCACGATCCAATCTCTTGTAAACACTATAAAGGTACTAGTGAAAAAGGTCTAACTTATTGCAACCAGAATGCTTAGGTTTTAAGAGGCCTTGGACATGATCTCGCAGTGAGGTGAATTGGGTTAGAAATTCTTGTTAGTGACGTAGCAAGCGAGCAAGAACACTTGTGTATGTGTTGAAAAGCATGAAGGCAGACTTGTGTAGCAGGAATGGGGCCTCCACAGGTCTCCTTTCCCCCCGGCTCCACCCACCCCCAGCCTCCTGGCCTGGCAGTGCTGTGTCTTCTGGTTAGTAAGTGTCCTGTAGCCACTTGCTCTCCGCTTCATCCTTTCTGCCCTTTCCCACATTGTTTTGTAGAAGGACGCCGACATTTATTGTAATTGATTTTCGGTTAATGAGCTGCATCTCCTGGGGATGTTTGCATTTTTATTCCTTTTCCATTACACAATGACAGATTTTCCTGCTGATAAAGGCATGTTAAGCTTTGGCAGGCAGGTGGGGTATAGTTTTGGGATGGCAGAACTTGTTCAGTTATTCTAAAATCACACCATTTTAGCCACTGATCACACATAAGGCTAGGCTTGAATAAAAGCATTTTTAACAGTGTGAAATGTCTACATTCTCAGGTGGAATTGAAAGTGCTGATCGAGTTGGAAAGAATCAGAGAATTATTTATGTCCAAATATTTGAGAAGGGACACATGTGCTTGCCTGTGTGGATGCGCATGGAGGCATCATGGCCTAACAGTACAGGCCACTGGGCAAATGGATTTCACTGATTCCTTTTATAGACACTCTAGAAATAAGGATCAAATACAGTAAACCTTTGATCTGGCTGCATAAAAGTAACCGTAATCACAGTCAAGTACATTATTAAGTGTGTTAACATGACCACATTATTAAAACCAATTATTAAGCAAAACCAGTTTTTGCATATCACTGATGAACTTTGTCATGAATTCTGTTTGCTACAACACTGAATTATTATTACACGGTTGCTTGATTTTTATTGTCTTCTGCTTAGGTAACTTTTGTTCCGCCCACAACTTTAACAGTGGATTATTAATTAGAAGGATTTTCTTTTCTTATGGAAAAGACTCTATATGTATTAAAGGCTGAGGAAGACTATAGAAGGAGGAAATAGATCTAATTTACAGTTCAGAATCAGATGATTGTTTTGTGCTGAGTAGTATTAAGTTATGAGTGTTCATTTATTATTGTAATTAGATTCTGTTGGTAGCTTTGATTTCTCTGGCATGGTTCAGTGTGAGCATAAATGATTTAGAAAGGGAAGCTGTCTGTGGGAAAGGAAGTCAGTTCCATGTCAAGGTAAATAAAATCAGATTGAAAAGAAAATGCTCCTTTGATTACAAGACCATAAATATGAGGGATGCTTGGACAGGCCCAGAAATGGACTCTTCAAAGAAACTTTGCCCACCCTCTTGGGCTTCCCCATCGCACTGGGGAAGGATTCCTCAGGTTTGAAGTGCAAATAACTATTGGAGGGTTGTTTATTTGTCATGCTCCTTTTTGCACAAGGGATATTGTGAAAATAGAGACTCACTCTTTTAAAGTGCAATAGCAGAAAACGAAGGAAAACATGTAGATTTCATGTTGCAATTTTTAGACTCATGGTATTTTAGGCTAAAAAGGACCTTTCTAAATTATTTACTATAGGCCAGTTCTGTCATTTAACAGTTGAGGAAAGTGAGGGCTTACAGGTGAAATGTTTGTCCAGGATCACTGGTTCTCCTCATGTAGTCATTTGTAAACTACATGCTGAGTTGCATTAAAAGGATGCTGCTGACAAAATAGCTGTTCTTTAATAATATCATAGATACAATTAATAATACGACTAATTACCTCAGAGCTTATCACTTAATTTACAGAAACACAAATGCAAAATACTTAATGCACTTCTACTTACCAATATTAGAATGAAAATCTGAAAATGCAAAAATAAAAACAAGTAACTGTTAAAACATTTTTGAATTATGTTAGTTAGTGAGTCAGCATTACTTTGGATGTATCTTAATTCCTAATTTTCTCCATTGAGTAATAAGAAAAATGATTATTTTAAAAATTAAATTTATTGGGGTGGCATTGGTTAATAAGACCATATAGATTTAAATTACATATTTCTATTATACATGATCTGTGTGATTCTTTAGATCACCTTCTAACTATATCTTATTATCTTGGAATTTGAGAGTGGGAATGGATCTTATAGATTATTGAGTAGAGTTATTCCCAAGCCTGGATGCAGGCCAGCATCACTGGGTGAATGTTACATACACAGGCTCTGGGATCTCACTACTGAGGGTTCTAATTTGGAGAAGGACCTGGGAATGTGTATTATCAATAGGATTCTCTAAGTTTCTGAACACCAGCTGGGTTGGAGAGCTCCCAAGGTAATCCAATCCCCTTGTTTTGCAAATAAAAGAAGTTAAAATCCAGGTATTACATGCCTGGGTCATTTTTTGTTTTTTTTAGCACAATTTCATGAACATTCTCCTGCTGACCTTGTTGAGTACATGCAGCCTGTATGTCCTTTTACCGTTTATTTTTGTGGGCTAGGGAAAGTATCCAACAGGAATGAGCTCTCTGGTAAAACTCTATTGTATACAGAGGACTCTCATTATAGGGTCATTGAATTAGTAGAACTCCATTGGTGGGTTGTTGGGGAGGGAGGGAAGGAGAGAGAGAGAGATTTAAATAGTGTCAGTGACTCCTCTTGCCAATTCGTTCAGTGAGCTTTTGCCCCTGAATGGACTTCTCTGGTTTGCTCACTGACCTTTGTTCCTGCGTCCACTCTCTTTTGCTTCCTTTGGCTTCTGGTCCAGTTTGCAGGAGGTCAGCTGGCAGAAGGGAAAGGAGGTCAGGCCGGGTGTCTCTTCTCACTCCCTACTTCAGTGCTTATAGCTGCCTCTCTGGTTCACAGCTTCTTTCAACCACCATAGCAGCTCTCACCAGGCACTGGGCTCTCCATTTCCTCCCCTTTGTCCTTAAACCCTGGGCACAGTAACCATTTCCCACTATAGCCAGTCTCTGGGGACATTACTATTCCTATTTTGTTTTCTTTACCCAATTTACCTCTATAATGTGTCCCTTTCTCCAAGACACCCATTTAAATCACTGGCATTGATTTTGTTTTCTGCAGGCAATTAGATTATTTGTTTACCTCAGTAATTCTAAATTCTTGAGTTCCTTTACAGTTGCCAGCATCTCCTTGAACTAAAAAAGATTTATCTTTAAGAATATATGTGAAAGTCTACGTTGGATATATTTACTTGATTTGCAATGGACATTACTGTACATTTATCATTTTGAATACATAATTAATGTACAAATTGGTTGACATAAAACTACATACTATGTTGTATTCTATGAGCTATTTAAGATGTTTTCAAAGGTAATTTTGACTACATAGGTTTTCCTCTGTAGACACAACTTCAGAACTTCCTTTCATGGTTAAGTGCAATTTCTCTGTGCATATCATAAGATATATTAAAACTGGAGGTAGAATATAGAATGAAAGTATCAGAGTAAAAGAAATTCAATTTATGTCTTTCCCATGACCTGCAATTTACTTTGTCCCAGAAAAGTTTGAAGCAAAACCCTTCAAAACGTCCCCCAGAAGAGTATAAATTGCTGCAACCACTTTCAAAAACAATTTGGCAATACCTACCAAAGTTGCACATAGGCATATTCTTTCTCCCATTATTTTTTCTTTTGTGAATGATGCTTAAGATATACATGTAAGTCCGTTCATCTCAGCACTTTCAGATGAAACACAGTGTGCACTTCAACAGCCATAAAAATGTCATGTTTCCAATGGATTGCTTTGTTGTTATTAAAAAAAATTAGAGCTATATAAATGCTTAAAATATAAGTTGAAAAAATCCAAGATGCAGAACAGCATGCGAGAGGTGACCCTATTTGTGAGACAGATCCCTATGTTTTCCTTTCCTTTTTTTTAAAATCATAAGCACATATTATTTGTGTAATTTAGAAACTGTAATGCCCAGTGATGGTAGTGAGAACTTAGAAGCCCCCAGCAAACACTTACTGCCGATAAATCAACTGGCCTCATAGGAACTCACTGTCTCCAGTTGAGAGACACGTCTGTATGGAATCTCCCTTCCAGTTTCCCTGCCCTCATTGCAACTGCGTTCAACCTAAAGCCTATTTTATGGCTGGATGCACGCGCCTCTGTCACTAGGGAGGTGGCTCCAGCTCTGACTTATTTACTGGGAAATGCCTGTGTGCACCATCACTCAGAGGGGAATGTGGAAGCTGTTTTCTGCAGGTGATGAGAAGGTTTTCATCATCCAAGATGTCAGTGACATAAATGAGAATGAATGGGAGAGCACGATGCCAGGAAACAGAGAGAGAATCCAGAACGAGACTCCAAAAGCCCGAGGACTCGCGGAGGGCTTACATATTTAGACAAAGTCTTTAGCTGCCAGAAAAGAGACAGAAAAGATGCAGATGTGCTCATAAATCCCTCTGTCTTAAAAAGCAGTTCCGGTAGTAACACTTCAGCAATTCTGTAGGCTGGCCTTCCGGGACTTGAGGTTACAAAGAATGACTATCCTGCTAGGGGCTTATAAGCCAAGGGGAGAGAGCTTTGCCACCATAGCACAACCCCTTTCCTTTGCAGGGACACCACATAGCTTTGTTCTTGTATTCATTCCCATAGAAACTTGGAATTCCAGGATTTGATAAGCTAGTTAAAGGTTATTACTGATAAAAGCTTGAAAGTATTCCCAGAACCCCAATATGTTAGAGCTGAAGAGGCCTCACTGTGATGAGGTGGGGCTCTCGCTGCTGGCGCTGGTGGGCAGAGGCCAGGCTTGATGCTCATCATCCCACAGCGCACAGGACGGCCCCCGACAAAGAACGCTCCAGCTCAGGTGGAGGAATCTTGATCTGATCCAAGTCCTTCACCTTACCCAGAGAGAGGGGAGCTTATGAATTTCCTAAAGGCACTAAGAAATATCTCCTATCCAGCACATTCAAAAACACTTCTTTTTTAGTTTTTTTTTAGATGCTTCTTTGGGATCACATTTCAGTGTGCCAGTAATAACCTGTTTAGGGATAATAAATCCACTCTTCGCTGCAGTTCCCCATATATAAGAGAGGAGCAGGATGGAGCCCCAGTAATTTCTGCCTTGGTCTGCACCTGTCCAGGCAATTGTCTCCAGGCTTCTGCATCCCTGCACTACATCCCTCCTTCCCAGCCAAGATGCCATGGAATTCTCTTCCCTCTCTTCTCCCCACCTCCCTAATCTGGCCTTCCTCTTAGGGAGTTGTGGCAGTTTGCTTCATTGTAACCTAATCTGAGGTGGTGAAAGATCAGAACTGAATGGATAATTTACCAACTTCTTTTATCTCTGAATTTCTCTGACTGTTTGAACTTGGAAAACCGCCAATGTCTCGGTTGAGAGGCTCCTGGATACAGCAAGGAGAATCACTAAGCTAATAAACTTTCCGCCCTTACTTCACTTCATTACCAGAAGCAGGTCGCTCTGCCCACATGAAGGGCAGAACTGCCCAGGAACTGAGCCTGGTGGAAGACTGAATTGGATTTATTTTGTATTGTTTGGGCTACCGGAGGGTTTAGCATTAAGAGGAGACCTATTCTTTGTACTCTCTGTGCTTTCCAATGAAAACAGTGTTCCTAAGCCTGGAAGGCTCCTGAAAGAGAAATGGCTGCCTCAAGTTTAACATCACTGCTTCCAGCTATGGTATTTTGAGTACTAGCTATCCTTTTAAGCCAGTGGTTCTCAACCTTCCTAATGCTGCGACCCTTTAATACAGTTCCTCATGTTGTGGTGACCCCCAACCATAAAATTATTTTCATTGCTACTTCATAACGGTAATTTTGCTACTGTTATGAATCGTAATGTAAATATCTGATATGCAGGATGTATTTTCATTGCTACAAATTGAACATAATTAAAGCATAGTGATTAATCACAAAAACAATATGTAATTATATATGTGTTTTCCGATGGTCTTAGGTGACCCCTGTGAAAGGGTCGTTCGACCCCCAAAGGGGTCGCGGCCCACAGGTTGAGAACCGCTGTTTTAAGCCTTCACATAATATTGCAGGCTTGCCCTTCAATAGTAGTTGTTCTTTTCGGCACCGCGGTGTAGTGGTTCAAAGTAAGTGCCTTATAGTCAGAAAGACCTAGGTGTTCCACTTCGAGTTTGTTCAGAATGTGCCCTGGAGAGATTGTTTAAACTCCCTATTCACTGCCTTCTTCAGCTAAAAAATGGGGTAGTAATGATAATTTCCTCATTGGATCATTGTGCAGAAATAAAACTATATCTATTATGCGTAGCATAACACTTGTCATTGGGTAAGTAATCAGAGAATGTCAATAATCTGTTCGCTATTGTAGCATCTATTGATTATGGCAAAGAGCAACTTTGCATTTACTTATACATTTAAATGAGTTTATAATTCATTAATTACATGAGCATCTTTATACATTTCAAAAATGGTAGCAGATACCTATTTGACAGTGTAACTACTAACCTGACTTCTAATACTAGAGATTAGATTAACCTGTGTTTGGATGTAGTGTTCATTTTTAAAAAATTGTCCAGTTTATATCATTTTTTCCCATGAATTCTTTTATAACTATTCTAATGCTATTTACTTAGTAGTTAGAGACAGGATGGTTAGGTTTATTATTACTCGTAAAAATATTTTGAGAGTGTACATTCAGCATTTTGGTTAACTTATTTTTATGTCCTATTGCTTGTATTTTCTGACTCAAACTCATATGTGCTTATTATATGAAATTTTATGAGTACAAATGAATATGTATCATTTTACCAAAAAGGAGGAAGTATAAAATTAACCCTTTTTTTTTTGGTGTCTTTGAGGATATCTTTTGAGCAAAAAAAAAAAAAGTTATTTACATGTACATATAGTTTTAAAATTAATATTTAGTATTATCCTTACAAATTGTTTTTGTTTTGTTAATCATCATCCAAGTATATTTTTTCCATTGATTTTTAGAGAGAGTGGGAAGGAAAGAGGGAGAGGAGGAGGGAGGGAGGGGAGGAGAGAGGAAACATTAATATGTCTGATTAGTTGCCTCCTCCATGCACCCTGACTAGGGTGGGGATTGAACCTACAACCCAGGTACATGCCCTTGGCCAGGAATCGAACCCACAGCTCTAACCACTTAGAACATTGGCCAAGGCTATCATTATGAATTTTTAAGAGACATAGCTTTCCTTATGCTTTTAAGTTCAGCTTAAAAGTATATCTTTTTGTAAATATATATTTTATTGATTTTTCACAGAGAGGAAGAGAGAGGGATAGTCAGAAAAATCGATGAGAGAGAAACATCGATCAGCTGCTTCCTGCACACCTCCTACTGGGGATGTGCCCGCAACCAAGATACATGCCCTTGACCGGAATTGAACCTGGGATCTTTCAGTCCGCAAGCCGGCGCTCTATCCACTGAGCCAAACCAGTTAGGGCTCAGCTTGTATATCTTATTGTACGTATAGATGTAGTAAATTTTAGCAATAACTTATTAAAATCAAGGATGCTTTAATTAATGTCATTTGTCATTTATAAGTTAGGTTAGCTAAACAATTTTAAACTATACAAACTGCACTTAAAGATTTAAATAATTGATTTCCTTTTTGAGCACTGTAATACAAAACCTTCCCAAGTGAATAATTCTTTAAAATATAATAAATTAAACTTATATCAAGTTCTCATAAACATCTCAACACTGTTTAGAAACTTAACTAAATTCTCTTTGAATAACTAAGATCACCATTCCAAAATCAATTATATTTAAATTTAGAATCCTGAGGCTTATAAGTTAGCTCCACAATCTTAAATATTTCTAATACATTAACTAGTAAAGGTAGACAGATTGACTCTATTTTTACAGAAACCAGTTTTCTAAACTTAACCCAATATTTTAATTATGGGTTTGATTTATCATCTCTGTACTAAAACCTAAACATTCCTGTTTAAAGCCAGTTGAGGCTACAAATCAATGAGCAATTCTGGGCCGAGATGCAGTATTTGATTCCCCCTGGGTCACTTACCTACAAATTGACCTGCTTTTTATAGTTGCTATAACAACAGGGACTCTGTTCCTATGGAAGACATTGTCATTGTTAAGTGACGTTTCTGTCAGCTCCCATTGAGATTGATTGTAATTCCCTTCATGGCTTGCTTAGGTTTTACACTTATTTGATTCTCTTAATACATTTTAATGTTTTCCCATCTGGTTCAAAACACACTTTTTTTCTATGCCATCCGATATTTCACACACACATGGAATACGTTTGAAATCTCATTTAACTTTATTGTCTGACTTGTGTTGTTGGAATTCTGTATTCTTTTCATATTGTTCGCAACTGGCAGAGCCACAATGAGATAAAATGGCATGGAATTGGATATTGTGTGTCCCTCTGGTCTTTGACTCCACAGACATAACACTGAAGCCAAGCTAATGACAGTGAGAAATATCACCACCACCCAGAACCCCTCCACACAGACGTGGATACTGTTGACTTTGAGCGTACTGACTTCCAGTATTCCTAAGGTTAAAGCGTTCCTCTGGTTCACCAGAGCACTCCTGCCTCAGGTACATATGTGAGTGCAACTAGTTTATTTTAAAGGTGATGCCGGGTTAACACTGTGAGAGAGCAGAAATGTCACGGATAGGAAGGAAGCTGATAAAGGGTGTGTTATTACTGTGGTCAAGTGGGCCCAAACCCACTAAATAACTTTCGGACCTCACTCCCTAAGGTATGGTCTGTGAATCCTGCTGGCATTGGTATTACCTGGGAGTTTGTTAAAATGAGAATCTAAGGCAGTGATGGCGAACCTGTGACACGCGTGTCAGAGGTGACACGCGAACTCATTTTTTTTGGTTGATTTTTCTTTGTTAAATGGCATTTAAATATATACAATAAATATAAAAACTATAAGTCTTGGTTTTACTATGGTTGCACATATCAAAAAATTTCTATATGTGACACGGCACCAGAGTTAAGTTAGGGTTTTTCAAAATGCTGACACGCCGAGCTCAAAAGGTTCGCCATCACTGGTCTAAGGCCTCACCTGAGACCCACTGAATTAGAATCTGCATTTTAACAAGGACTCCCGTGATTCTTATGTCCTGACTGATGTTTGAGAAATACTGCTCTAGGAGTTATCCTACCCAAGGGCGGGAGCTCTGAAGGTATTTACCCATCAACTCCTTGCCTGTTATTGGTAGAGTCCTGATTTCAGAGCCATTAATTTCCAAGTTGCCTGCCATACTGACTGAGCATGTTCCATGGCCTGAAAATAGGAGCCTGCAGGAACTGAGTCATAGATGTTCGCAGTAAACTGTCTCCAGGTGTGTAGAGGTGCACACCCAGATTGTGAGTAGGGTACCAACAGCATTTACTACTGCACTTCCTCTCTAGCTATTCTTTCAGCCTGAAATGCTCTCCCCCTCAGGTGTTCACATGGCTGCAGGCTCCCCCTCCTCTAAATCTGCTCAATGAGGCTTTCCTTTACTTAACTTTGCAATCTGCAGGCATCAACCCAGACTTCCAAATTCTCATCCTGCTCTTCCCTTTCTTTTTTCCAGTTGTACCTATCCTTCTCATTCGCTGTATAATCCATTTACTTACTATGCTAATTGTTTTCCTGTTCCTCTAAAAAGTTTGTTCCATTAGAGTAGAAAACTGTTTTGTGTACTTATCTGAATAAATTTCTTATTTTTAAATATAAATAAGGTAGTAGTATACATAAAATTTTGTATCCTGCATTTTGCTTATCATTGTATAATCAATATTTTCCATACCATGAAAACTCCTAATCAGTGTCATTCCTATTAACTCTCAAATATTGTCCTTATAAATTATAATTATTCTAAACATTCTTGAAAGTTTTGGCATTTAGATTCTTTCTATTTGTGTGTGTGTGATTATAAATAATGCTGTCATGAGCTTCTTTGTGTTTAAATGTATTTCCTTTTCAATATTTTTTCTTTAGAATGGATTTCTGGAAGTCAAAATATTGAGACAAAGGCTAAAAATTACTGTCAAGACTCGATAGATACATATGAAATTGTTTTCCAGAAATTTTGTTCCCAAATATTTCTAACCAGCAATGAATAAATATGCCTGACTCACCATACCCTTTTTATTGACCTGAGGCAGCATAGCATAGTGGTTAGGAGCAAGTCTGGTAAACTGGCTTGGATTGAATACCAGTTCTCTAACTTAGGAGTTGTGTGACTTTGGACAAGTTATTTCACTTACTTGTGCCTCACTTCCTTCATCTGTTAAATGGGAATGATGAAAATAATACTGCTTACCTAATGAAACTGTTGTGTAGATTAAATTATTTAATATATTTAAAGCACTTAGATGAGTAACTGGTACATTCTAAACTCTATATGGCTAAAAGCTATTATTATATTGAGTCCTTTTTAAATTGACAAGTGAAAAAGTAGTACATTGCTTTTGCCTTATTTGCATTTTGAAGTTTCATCTTAAAGTTGAGCTCTTCTCTTTATATTTGGTGTTCATATTTTCTCTTTTGAGAATTTTATGTCTTCTATTGATTTTTTTATTGATTTGTATAGTAAGGATATTAATCCTTTATATTTGGGGCAAATATTTTTTATAAATTGCTATTAATTGTTGATACCCATAAGTTGTATGTGTCATATGGTAACATATTAATATTTTCCTTTATAAAATCTTTATTTTTTAAATTTAGGATATTTTTCTCATTCAGAAATCAGAGAGATATTTACCTGTACTTTAGATTTATTTTTATTGTTATTGGATTATTATTATTATTTTATCTCCCTAAAATGCATTTTAGTGTATTTTAGAAGCTAAGTTCTAATTTGGCTTTTATTTTCAAGTTAGCCTACTGTTTCTGAGGATCTTTAAATAAAAGCAGAGGGGAAATTGGGCGAATTCTCTAATTCAAGCATAGGAAATCACTTTTTCAACATGTTGCAATTACTCCAGGTTGCTCCTCAGAGCTACAGTGTGAAATACTCATGATATTTTTAACTGGCAGAGGGATTAACTCTCTCATAGCTGAGAGTTTTAACTTGAGGTTAGGTTCTGGGAGAGGCTATGGAATAAGAATTCTCATATGCACCCAAAAGGTCTGGCTTCATATGAATCATTTGATGTCATCTGTTGAAAGGCCGTCGCTGGGCACCACTCGGGGTAATAGAACATTTCTGTCATTCACCCTTATTGAATCTTGTCTGTCCTGGAGTATAGTGCTGTCAGTGGTGAAGAGGGTATTTGGTAAGATTTATGGAGACTATAATGTTTCAAAACCTGGTTTTGTACTTTTCAATTTAGTATTATAGAGTTGGCATTATAAGAAACTACAAACTACAGAGTCAGGTGTTAGAGCTCTAGATGCAAATAATTGTTAGAATTTTTTTATTTTTTTAAAAATTTATGTTTGACATAGTCAAATAAAAACAGATTGGAACACTGGAACTTACCATTGAAAATGCAAGTGAACTTATTGAAAATGCAAGTGTGGAGATGTAACCTTAACTATGATTTTGCTACCAGTAATATCTGAGTATGCCTGTTTTGTCAGAGCCTTACCAACAATGTGTTGTCAAAGTTATATTTTTGCCAATCAATAGGTATATGACATTTTAATGTAAGTTTAATTTTTATTTCTCTTATTTTGAATGAAATTAAGCAACTTTTTACATATTTGAAAATTACTTGTGAATCTGTTTTTGTAAACTGCCCAGTCATACTTTTTGGTCTATTTTTATAATAGTTGTTTTTCTTTAACTTTAATAGTATTTTTTTTAATTCTCACCTGAGGATATTTTTCAATTGATTTTTAAAGAGAGTGAGAGAGAGAGGGAAAGACAGAAATTGATGTGAGAGAAGCACATCGATTTGTGGCCTCTTGCACACACCCTGGCCAAGGCCCAAGCTGGGGAGGAGCCTGCAATGGAGGTATGTGCCCTTGACTGGATTCAAACCTGGGACCCTTCGGTCTGCAGGCCTTCCCTCTATCCCCTGAGCCAAACTCGCTAGGACACTTTCACTTTAATAGTATTTTTTATACTAGAGAATCAGTGCACAAAATTCAGGCACAGGTACCTCCCTAGTGGCTGCTGGCTGTCAGCTACTGGTCGAGGCCTCCCTTCATTCCGCACTGCCCCCAGGTGGTCAGCACATGTCATAGTGAGTGATCAAACTCCTGGTTGGTTGAACTCCTAAGGGGACACTTATATATGTAGAGTAGAGGCCAGAGCCTTACCAACAATGTGTTGTCAAATTTATATTTTTGCCAATCAATAGGTATAAGACATTTTAATGTAAGTTTAATTTCCACATTTGTGCACTGAGTGGGGTGGGGGTCCCCTCAGCCGGGCCTGCATTCTCTCGCAGTCTGGGAGTGGGCCTAAGCTGACAGTCAGACATCCCCCAAGGGGTCCTTAGCACAGCCTCAGAAGCGGGAGAGGTTCCCACCACCACTGCTGTGCTCTCCAGCCGTGAGTCCAGCTTCTGGCTGAGCAACGCCCCACCTGTAGGAGTGCACTGACGATCAGGGAGCAGCTCCTGCATTGAATATCTGCCCCCTGGTGGTCAGTGTGCTTCATAGTGACTGGTCGTTCTGCCATTCGGTCAATTTGCATATTAGCCTTTTATTATATAGGAGTGTCATTCCTTTACTTGTGATGTATGTTGCAAATACTTTTTCCTAGTTTTAATTTTTCTTTAGTTTTTCCTACTATGACTTTTACCATATCAAAATGTCATACTATATAATCACACTTATCAAATTTTATTGTATCAGTATTTTAGTCATAGTTGGAAAGGTGTTTTTGCTTTTTTTCTATACCAAGGTTTTAAAGGAATGGACCCATATTTTCTTTTAGTAGTTTTATGATTTCACATATATCCAGATCCATTTGGAGTTTGTTCTGGTGTATGGTACAAGAAATGAATTTGACTCATCATTTTTCAAATCACTATTCAGTGTCCCAGCATTGATTATTTAAAGTATGTATTTTTTTTACCTAGCAGATTAAGTTGACATCTTTATAATATACTATACTAAATTTTTATGTGTACTTGGACTTTTATCTCTGGACTTTCTATTATTTTTTTTGCCACTGCTTCATCTCTCTTTCATATGCTATATCATAATATTTCCATTATAGAGGTTTTATAAAATATTTCACAATCTGGAAAGGCCTGCTGCTGACCTGAGAGGTGGTTTTATTTTTCTGGCTTTCTATCTATTTCTAGGTTGTTTGTTTATATGAACTTTAAATTCAGTTTGTTAACCTCAAAAATTTTTGTTGGTATTTTCACAGAGATTGATATATATATGATAAATGACATGTTTATGGTATTGAGAAGTACTATCCAAGAAGAAGGGATGCCTTTTTATTTGTTGAGCTTTATCTTACATTTTCATATTTATCTCTTTGTATGCTAAAGTTTATTTTATGAGTTATTTTCCTTCTTGAACTTTAGGGGTTGTACTTTACCATCCATAACACCTCAGCCCCCTTTTTCTTTTTGGTTTGATTTCACCTACCATCTAGGATAATGTCTCCTATAATGGTTTATTTGATTTTATAGTTATACAATGTTAGAAATAGAATTCTCAGTGAAATAGTTACTGTCTAAATAAAAGGGTATAAAGAAGAAATTTAGAAACCCAAGTGACTCAAACTCTCTCATCTTTAACCTGAACTGTGTCCTAGGAATTTTGAACTAATTAGTATGTGTGTTTATTTATATTTGTGTTTACAAATATAAATTCCACAAGTTCAAGCACTATATATTTTTTAAATCCTCACCCAAGGATATGTGTGTGTGTGTGTGTGTGTGTGTGTGTGTGTGTATTTGAGAGAGAGAGAAGGAGAAACATTGATGTGAGAGAGAAACATCCAACGATTGCCTCCCAAAAACTCCCTGACCTGCTATTGAACCACAACCTAGGCATGTGCCCTGACTGGGAATAAAACCTGAAACCTTTTGGTGTACATAACATCACTCCAACCAACTGAGCCACCCAGCCAGAGTGAGCATAATAATTTTTATAACTCTTTCTGGGACACGTGCTTCCCTACCCACCTGTGATTTTACAGCTCCCTTCTCAGGGTCTCCACTTATCCTATAGACACTGCCATCAAGTACACATGCATTCCTTTGCTCTTGTCAATCTCTCCCTCTTAGACTGTAAGCTCCTGGAAGGCAATGACAATTCCTTACGGGTCTTTGCATTTTCCCATCACAATGCATGTCTTAGGGTTGGACCTTGTTAAATATTCATTGTATGATTTGGTGCAAACAGAATTTTGTGAACAGAGTTAAATGTTACAAATCAAGGACGTTGTACTTTAAGAGTTCTGATACTTTTGCAGAATCCAGAAACTAGGCTTCTTAAACTGAATGTTCAGCATCCACTTATATTTTATAATCTAAATATAGATGTGTGATCCAAATTTGATAGACTTTCTTCACTCCTTAATAACTTTCCATTTTCCCTGCCAGTTCTAAAATGTACTAAGTCAAATATTTTCTATCATAAAATCATATCACAATATCAATTACTTGTCTCAAATATGTATTTTTCTTCTCCACCCTGCCATCTAGATGAGAGTCCAAATAAAATTTTCACCAAGATTTTTTTGATTTGTTTTTTATTTCATCTCATTGGCTTTTGATGAAATCTAGGCATAAACTCAATTGGCTTTTGCAGAGTTAATTTTTCTTTTTCTTTAATGATCATGATGTGTGCTGCCCAATGAATTGGATCAACTACTGCACTATCTAAACCCACTGTGGTCTTCATTGTTCAATCAAGGTTGCTAGATTGGTTTATTTACTTCCTTGTTTCATAGTTATAGTCCACAGACAAACAGATATCACTCTAGAGCAGTGGTTCTCAACCTGTGGGTCGCGGCCTCTGAAAATACTTCCTGCATATCAGATATTTACATTATGATTCATAACAGTAGCAAAATTACAGTTATGAAGTAGCAATGGAAATAATTTTATGGTTGGGGGTCACCACAACATGAGGAACTGTATTAAAGGGTCACGGCATTAGGAAGGTTGACCTTGGTTATACCACATGTCCCAGTACTGGAATCACTCTGTCTACAAAGGCAAATTGATTTGATTAAATTCATTAAAATGCAATTCCATATAATTAATTTGTTATAACAAAATACACCTTACTTTTAAATTGGTTTAAACAACGTATTGGTGGTATGTGAACAAGATACACAAGGAAAAATTATGTTTCTATATATTTGGATTTTTTTTTTGAACACCAAATTAACTGCTTAGGAATTGGTCTTTGCCAACTTTATTCTGTCTTCTTTTCTGGAATTTTTCTAGTAAAGTTATACCAATCTAACAACTCAATTATTCTTTGGAAAGTATTCACCTTGAGGGAAATATATTTCTTGAGATTCATCTTCATGTTCTTGTTTTGATCTGGATCGCTACAAAACACACAAGTAGGCACTCCTATACTGACAAAGGTTTTATTTGGTTCTTCAGGCTGATCAACTGAGGGATTTCAGTCTGTAACCATGTCTAGACAAAATGCAAATTCGGGTATTTGATTTTTTCCCTTTTTTACTGTCAGTATGCATTTGGAAAATGTTGAGCATACTTCTCAACAGTTGATTGTTTTATAGAACTAATTTTCAAGGCTTTTAAGACATCTTGGCATAGGTGCTGTTTTATTTTTCAGGATAAATTTATTCCTACATACGTTTTCTAAGAAAATGTTGATAGAGTCAATCAAATAACAGGATAAAACAGAATTGCCAAAACCGGTTTGGCTCAGTGGATAGAGCGTCGGCCTGTGGACTGAAAGGTCCCAGGTTCGATTCCGGTCAAGGGCATGTACCTGGGTTGCGGGCACATCCCCAGTGGGAGATGTGCAGGAGGCAGCTGATCGATGTTTCTCTCTCATCGATGTTTCTAACTCTCTATCTCTCTCCTTTCCTCTCTGTAAAAAAAAAAAAAAATCAATAAAATATATTTAAAAAAAAATTAAAAAACAAACAAAACAGAATTAAAGTGATACTAATATAAACTAAAAGGTCATGAAACTGAAATAAATGTCTTGCTTCCAATTGGTATGATTTATAACTCATACCAAGAAACTTGAGGACAACCGAATGATAGAAGAGGAAATTCCCAAATGACTGTAGGAGAGCTGTGGTGCTCTCTCCACCTCCACTGGACACCCCGCATTCGCTTCTGTGAATCTCAATCATTTCTCTGGCTGTAGGAGCATGCATGGCCCAACTAAGGACAAGCCAGAAATGTCAGTGAGTTCACATCTTGGGAGCATTCCTCAACTAGTGCCTGGAGCAGGGGTGGGGAACATCCAGCCCGTGAGCCAGAGCATTGGTTCTGGCTCTGCCAAGGCAACTGCAGGTGGGACTTGAAATTTACTAAATCTAGGAGCTTTTTTCACAGCAACATAATTTTTAAGTTGATAATTTTTATGACCTGAGAATGATGTTATAAATATCCAATGGCCCTTGGCAGAAAAAAGGTTCCCCAACCCTGGATTAGAGGAAGTTGGTAGATACACCTCCCAACTTCCTTGCACTTACTGGAGGCAACTCTGAGTTGTGTTCTATACCATTTTCTAGATTTCACAACAGGAATGAAACCCAGTACCCCATGGGGCTAACTTTTCTGTAGTAGCTTTCTCCCTTCTTTCTTTTCTCACTTTCCTACTCCTCTGTCATGGCTTTCTAGAATTGCCTCCCAACTAAACTACTTCACGGTCTGATTCTAAGAGCATTCAATCTGAGATGGTGACCAATGACTGTGCTCTCTCAGAATCCAGTTTGCAGGAAGAAAAATAGTACTCTACTAAGTAGACTTTGGTTGTACAAACAAAAGAAACACTTTATTTTTGCTCTAGGAAGCTTACCTACCTTTTGCCCTAGTCTAGATACTTTTTTTTAACTAATTGAACCACTGCCTAATTTACCTTAATACCAGATCTCTCTCTGGTAAAGTTGGATTGGAGCAAAAAGGCAAAAAAGAAGTATACACCCTTCCCCCTCCACAAACACAATGTGCAATTCCAGATCTTGGAGTTTAGCCTCTCTTGTTAGCAAAAGTGGTACAATAAGTTTCTTAAGCATGCATAGTGGGAAAGAAAATAGAGCAAGAGAGTGAAGAAAAGAGTGTGTAAGTGCCCCAACATGGAGATAAGAGAATGTAGGGGAGAAGAATCTCATTCCACAAAAGCTTTTCATGCATGATGGCCTTGCTTAGTGTAAATACAGCATGAATAAGGTTCTAGAATGCCTTAGATGCCAGAAGAACCAAGGAGAAAGGAAGGGGAAAGGAGTGGGAAGTAAATGAGGCAGATACCTTCTTACCCTTTGCTCTTACCACAGGTATGTCAGTTCAGTCAGGATCATGGATGTTTATAAATTTAAAATCACATCTCAGAATTTAGGCTGTTGGCATTATCCTCAGTAACTTGATTCTTAGTTGATGTCAAGATGAGCAATGAATCAAGATTACTACACATGTTTTTTAACAGTTCCCATTCTCTGTTACTCTCCTAAGAACTTAGAGGTCGCCATTTCCTAAGACGATGATCTAAATTGATATGTTATTCACTGCTTGCTCCAAACTCCCTCAACTTCATTTTCCTTCCCCTGAATTATCTGTGGTGAATACCATTAGCATTTTTCTGCACAGGCACACACATTTGTGCGGCTCAATGGAAACGTAGCATTTCTTTCACACACTGAATACAGAGTGGTCACTTTTTAAAGGGCAAGCTATTCTCATAGCATTGACTGGGTACCTGGAATTTATTCAATCTCCAGGGGAAAGAAAATGCCACCATTACCAAACACATCATGCTCTTTTACATCCAGATGTTGTTGAGTATACTCTCCCTTCTTATGGAATGTTCTTTTTCTTCCATGTGAAAGGGGAGTTTCATTGAAAAGGCAGTGGTTCTTAATATGTTGTCCTGGGACCAGCAGCATCAGTATCACCATAGAAATGTATAATTTGGCTCCACCTAAACATACTGAATTAGGAACTTTGGAGGTAAGCCCTTCAGGTGATTTTGGTCAACCATACATTTTGAGAACTTCTTGTATGATAATAGGCAGCTGCAAATATTGGGGACTAAGATAAGTAGGCCCTGCTGTAGTGTGTGTAAGGCTAGACATCCCAGTTTTTCTACCCTCACCCTTTCACTGAGAGACAAGATCGTCATTAGGAAGCTCATTGGTCTTGAATCAGGAAGTTGGTGAGAGGGAAGTAAAGGGCTCTCTCATTCCTATCAGGGGTAGGCTGGGAATTGGTGTGGGGATGGATTAAGAAAAAAAACCTGTGGTTTGGGGTTTTGGCTTTTCTCCTTTCTATTCCAAAACATCTCCTGCACACAGACTAAAATGTCATCAATTAGAGTTAATAAAATATTCCTGAGTAGGTTAAAGAGTATATGGGGAGATGATTAGTCATAAACTTAAGGTGAATTACTTTAATTACCTCTCATTCTAACCTGGCTGAGATGTCTAAAAGAAAATGAGTTTTGATTTAGGGAAAGAGAAATTCCAAAGCAAGACATACATGAATAGAGCAAGGCTTCCAGGGGGAATTGGGAGAGGGTAATGGGGAAGGAGTCAAGCATTAGAGGTCTTAGTGAGCTAGCACAGGGCACCAAGGTATGAGGCAGGTACTGAAGGTATATGCTAAAGCAAAGTCCCACTTAGCATTGCTAATAGGTTCTTGGAAACTGTCACTTTAAGAAAAATTACTGACATATAATGAAACTAGTTTTACCACAGGTTAATTGATATAAACAAGGGTTAAGTTCCTATGGCATATTTCTGGTCACAAGAACATCACCAAACTTCTAAATAAAGACCTCAAACACCTCTAATTTTTTGTTTTTTTGGGAGGGAGTGAGTCATACATACATTTTTAAAAGATTATTGAAAATAAGTAAGACCCTTATTTTCCAATCCACTTATTTCAGTTCAGGGTCATAGATGCCAGAGACTCTCTTGGCAACTCAGGGCATGAGGTGGGACCCAACCCTTGAAAGGACACCCCCTTCTACCCAAGGGCACACTCACTCACACCCACACTCACCCAGACTGAGACAATTCAGACTTAGCAGTTAACTAAAGGTGCACAACTCTGGGAAGTGGGAGAAAACCCACATAGATGTGGGGAGAACAGGCAAAGTCCAGGCAGACAGTGGCCCTAAGCCAGGAATTGATTTTTTAAAATATATTTTTTATTGATTTTTTACAGAGAGAAAGGGAGAGGGATAGAGAGTTAAAACATCGATGAGAGCGAAACATCGATCAGCTGCCTCCTGCACACCCTGCACTGGGGATGTGCCCGCAACCAAGGTACATGCCCTTGACCGGAATCGAACCTGGGACCCTTCAGTCTGCAGGCCAACACTCTCTCCACTGAGCCAAACCGGTTAGGGCCAGGAATTGATTTTTATATTTTCTCATCAGTGTTATAAGGAAATGACAAACAAAATGAATAGCAAATGACCTGCTGTACTGGTCCTCACTTTTATTTTATACTAGTGGCCCTGCGCAAGAATCTGTGCGTGAGTAGCTTGCTGCCGCTTGCCTCAGCTGGCTGTCCTGCCCACCGCAGCTCATAGCTCACTGCCCCGCCCTTCTGTAGCTCTCCCCTGCTTGTAGACTGCTGTCCCACCCTCCTGCTGTTTGGTCATTACATGACGGCATCCCAACCAGTTTGCATATTACCCTATTATAAGTATAGATTCTTCTTAAAAGCCATCAGTTCTCAGTCGGTATATCTCTGTCTTGTTGTTGCTTTTAGCATTCGTACTTACATCCCTGTCACTTTGTTTTTATTTTCCTGGATTCAAAAGATAGAGAAGTATGAAAGCAAAGCAGTATTTTTCTGGCAGTGGCATGGAGGAAAAATTTTAAAGGGAATTCTCTGATAAATAAATTCAAGGTACTTGGTAAATACTATGAGAAGAACTTTCTCTTTAAAAAATGACCACTCTTTGTATTCAATGTGTGAAAGAAATGTTATCTTTCCACTGAGCTCCACAAATGTGTGTGTATGCACTTGTGTGTGTGTGTGTGTGTGTGTGTGTGTGTGTGCGCAGAAAAATGCTAATGGTATCCACCACAGATAATTCAGGGGATACCAAGCGGGAGACACAAGAGCTGCCCTGGAGCAGCTGTCATTGAGGATGAGGGAAAAGGACAGTGGATAAATAACTCTATTGCAATCTAGAAATAAAGGGCAATAGGAGTTTCATGGAGAGAACAATTACCATTTGTTGCTACCCATGAATTTCCGAAAACTTATCCTTCTCCAGGTACAAAAAGAGCCAGATGAAGGCTTGTTTGCCTTTATCTGTATCCTCTCTGCCTCAGTTTCATCTCCTTCCTTTAGATTCTTAAGGTATACAAGTTTTTGTGTCTAATTTTTGTTGAAATTGCTCTCACAAAAGATGCATAGTCTACAAAGGTAAGACTAAGGGAATTATTTAGAGATACTCCCTTAAAGTCACAGGGCTGTGTTGTGTGACACAGAGATCCAGGGCTCCATGAGCTATCCTTGATTTTATTCCTGTTATCATTTCTGCCTGTGAGCAGATCTACTGGTACTACATAAATATGGTCAGTTTGTTGCTAAAAGCACATTATTAAAAATGATCACATCCTTGAAGTTTGAAAAAATAATTTACTTAAGAGCAGAGGAGGCTGGCAGATCAATGCCTAAAAATCTGTGCCCCCCTTAGGATCAACAGAGAAAGACTTTGTATTGTGCCTGAACTGCTTCATCCAATATGCAGATGGGAGCAGTGAAACAAATGCAATGTGACTGATTTCCCAAGAGGTGATGCTAACATGAACTACAAGCTTATTCAGAAGAGTTAAATGGAAATCTTCCAAATACATATTTACTCACTTCAGACTCTTCCCTCTCCTGTTCCCTGTGCTTCTCACTCCTGGGCACTCAATCTATCAGCAGGAACCACCACCTAAAATCTTGTTAAGAGCAGTTAAATGGGAGCAACTAGAGGTACTGTTTCATTTACCTCCAGGAAACAGGCTTTAATGAAGAGTTCCCATATTTTTGGATGTGCTTGTTAAAACCTTAGAGGTTTGAATTTGCTGCTGTGCACCAGTGTTGGGAGCTCTCTTCACTGGTGAGGGTTGAGAATATTTAAGAAGTAAAATATGTAAATAAATAAATTCGTTCCACAAGGATTTCTAACTGACTAGTATTACTTTTATTTTAGAACACTGCCTGGGTTTAAGATTCATTCATTCCAATTCCATGGCACCTTGGAATTCTGAGCTAATATCTGGGCCTCTGAATTAGATTTGCAGACCAGTGTCTTTCTCCAAGCTCTGGGCTACAGTATGCATGCCAGTTGGCTTGGCTATACAGATGCTCACCTTCTAGCCCGATCAGAGATGTAAATACCAAATACAGTCAGGACAATCCTCAGGGTCTCTGTTGGTAGCCTGCCTTCCCATGCCTAACAAGGGAGTTGGCTTCAGGATGTATTCTCCAGCTTGCCTCAACCTCTGCTACTTCTGCCTTTGATTTGCCAACAGTCTCAGGTTCCCTAGGTTCCCAACTCCACTCTTCGCTCTGCTTTTCTGAATGACATGATCTCTGCTGCCAGCCTTTACTGTTTACCATATTCTCACTACACCCTTTTAGATCTGCGACTGTTTTTCCACAACAATGAGCTGTGCTATCATCACTCAGAATTCTGGGTCTAAGCGAGCCCCTTCCTTGATGTCAGGGTGATGCTGGAGGTAAACTGTAGTAAACAATGACAAAATCTCAGTGGCTTAACACAACAAGAATTTCTTTCTAGTTCACATGCAGTTCAACACAGACTGGGAGGCTATCATCCAGATGGGACACAGGCATCTGGGCACTTTCTCTAGGGTGGCTTTACCGTCTCGGAGTCTTCTACTCCCAGTTTAGTGGGAGAAAGCCCAGGACCTCAATCTAATAGCAAGTGAGATGGGGAAAGGTACTCTTCCTACATGCCTGGGAAGAGGAAATGCTATTGGTGAACATAGCCACTCTCAACTACACCTGCCACTGAATGACTTAATAGCTGCCCATAAGGGAAGTAATATTAAGTGATTATAATACCAACTAGGGGGAAAAGCAAGCAATTTGATTTCCATTATTTTCTCCTCTTCAATAAGGAATTAACCATACTCACAAATTTTACTCAATATTTGAATGGGTGTTCCATGTAAAGTTCTGGATATCTGAATAACCTTATCTCTGTTTATGACTTTAATGCAACTTGAGCTAGTCTTAAGCAAATGGGAAAAAAATTCCAAAAACCCATTAACCCAGCAAAGTACACCCAGAACAGCTTCTGGGAATAGTTGATGTCACGGTTATAGTTAGTGTCACTAAAAGATGCTCATGGATGGTCTAATAAGTAAGTAATTGTAGATTTAGTAAGGTTTTACCTAAGGCTTTTCCTGTGTCCTATCATGATGGTCAGCAGCTTGGTACAGAACAGGTACTGGAAAAGCTGAATTTATTTTCTCCTTCTCTGATGACTAATTTTTCCAATGAATCTGGGGTAGCCTTTTGAAATCCTTTCCAGGTAGGTTTGTTTAGAGCCAGCTTATCTTGTCCTCACTGTTCAAAAAAAATTGCTAGATTTAGAAGTTTATATTCAAATTCAATGTTCTCTTCACAGTTATTATGTTAAATAGACACAGAGAGAGGTGCTAGGAGCCAAGGGTTTTATTCAGCCTTCAGCCCCGCCCTTAGGTGGCTGCAAGGGCCTCTCACCCAGAGAATTCCCCACTTGAGGAAGCAGGCCCACTGCAGTGACATTTGTGATGCTGAGAGGAGGTCACACTCTATCCCTTCTGATAACCATTTCCAGGAAATCATGACCAAATTGGCAGACTATTTTTTTTCTTGTGAGAAGTGGAAACCAGAAATGGGGGTGCTGAGCACCCACAATTGAAAAGGGAGGAAAAGAGAAGTCCTAGACATGGTGGTGTCAGCACACCCACCAGATTTTGTTCAGCATAATATTCTGGAAGGCAGAACTCCTCCCACAGAAATATCTAACTTTGATCACTGAAATATATGCATTCATGTTGAAGAGAAATACACAGAATTGCCTTTGGTTGGTTGTTTTAAATCTAGGCAGAATAGATTTTGCCATGCTAGTTCAAGGTGTTACCATTTTCCATTTGACACTTGTTTGTTTTGATAATGTTTTAGTTTATAGTCCTGGATGCTGCTGATATTTCTCAAAGTAAATGAATTTCTAAGATTATTAAGACTAATTTTTCTCCATATTCCTATTTAGTTAAAATTGATGACTATTTTCTTAATTGTAATTGAGTGTTCCTGAAAGTGATGTTCTCCCAGGTAATTATTTTTACCTCAAGGTTGTCTTTATATAAACATTATTGAATATTATAGATCAATGCCATATTTAAAATGACTTTTAATCGTTTGCTTAATCTTTTGAGAGATCAAGTGTATCTATTAGATTGTCTTTTAGGGCAACACACTCCACACCTAATTTTGGATTCTCTGTTCTTAGATTTAATTAATGTGTTATAAAATTGTTAAGTATTGAACTTTCTTCAATTGATTAAAAAAATGTCCCTTTCTCTCAGAGAAGGAGAATTCATTGTTTCAGTCAGTAAGCCATGCTGTGACAGATGAAGGTTGTCCCAATGATAACCCATATGAATATTATTTTAAGAAATAACTATAAATGATGGCACTGTGTAGATAAAATAAAATAGAAGGAAACTAAGGTTTTATATTTTAAATAGGTATATCTTTGTGAGTGCCCTATTGTACAAAGGAGATGGCAACTCCATTATGAATTAAATGTATGTATCTGTCTGGAGTTGCTTTGGTTATTCAGACTTATTTGTCACGAACTCTCTGACCTTTAGTAATTCATGTCTTTGTACCTCAGCTTTTCTCTGATTAGAATAAAGACAATGCTCCCTATGGCAAGCACGTGTAGTTTTGTGAAACATAACGTGATCAATCCATGTAAAAATACATCTATAAAGGTGCCTATGGTCCAACTTCTTTCTCAAATTAAAGAATTGGAGTAATGTTGCCAGATGAAATACAGGATGTTCAGTTAAATGTAAATGTTACATAAACAACCAATAATTTCTACTTGGTAAATCTGGAAACTCTAGAAGGGGGTTATTGAGAAGCTGTACAGGCCAGTCTCTCACTTGTCAAAGGAAAGAGAAATTTCCTGTCCTCCCTGTCACCTACATTGATCACTGATAACTCTAAGGGGCCCTTCAGGAATCCCTTTAGTCAGTCTTAAGGAAAATATTGATAAACCATTCTGAATGTAGCTGCTGTGCAACCTGAATAATTCAGTAGCCACAGCTGTTTGAGAGATTGTGAGAAATGGATCATGGATATTTTGAAGTTGAAGTCCAATGAAAAATTATCTAATTTATTATAATTTTAAAATTAAGTTTATTGGAGTGACTTTGGTTAATAAAATTATACAGGTTTTGAGTGTATAATTCCATAAAACATCATCTGTATATCCATTGCTTGTTTACCACCCAAAGGCAAATCTCCTTCTATCACCATATATTTAACCACCTTTACCCTTTATTACTTCCTCCCCATCTCCCTTTTCCTCTGGTAGCCACCATATTGTTGTCTATGTCTATGAATTTCTGTTTGTTTGTCTTGCTTGTTCATTTGTTGCTTTCAGTTTTATATCCCACATATGAGTGAAATCATATGGTTCTTGACTTTTTCTGTCTGACTTATTTTGCTTAGCAAGATGTTCTCAAGATTCCATGCTGTTGAAAATGAGTGTTTCATCTTTTCTTATGGCTGAGTAGTATTCTATATATACAGGGGTG
>NW_005871071.1:3903337-3941402 GCF_000147115.1 Myotis lucifugus | reverse complement strand
TCTGTTAACTTCAGCAGTAAAGTCTAGGGAGGGTGCGTGCATGATGGGGGGGGTAAGAAATCAACCAAAGGACTTGTATGCATGCATATAAGCATAACCAATGGACATAAGACACTGGGGGGGTAGGGGAAGCCGGGGGATTGTCAAGGGCGGGGAAAAAAAAAAAGGAGACATATGTAATACTCTTTGTAATAATTTAAGCAATAAAAAAAATAAATAAATAAATAAATAAATAAAAAAAAAAATATAAAAAAAAAAAAAAAAAAAAATATAAAAATATAAGTCTTTGTTTTACTATGGTTGCAAATATAAAAAAATTTCTATATGTGACACGGCACCAGAGTTAAGATAGGGTTTTTCAAAATGCTGACACGCCAAGCTCAAAAGGTTCGCCATCACTGGTCTAGTTCCTAGTTTCATTCTTTTACATGTGGCCTTTCAATTTCCCATCACCATTTATTGAAGAGGCTTTCTTTTCTCCATTGTATGGTTTTGACTCCTTTGTTGAAAATTGTTTGCCCATAATAATTTGCTCCATTTGGAGATAAAGACTCGAGCCCAAAGTTGTGAAGTAATTGCTTGCCATCATACAGGTAGCTAGAGAAAGGACCACAGCTAGAACTACATTTTCCTCACCACCCTGTACCTAACTCCAGATAGTCACCTGCTTTTATAAATAAAGTTTCATTTGAAACACAACCACAACCACTCATTTACATATTGTATATAGCTGCTTTCACTCTACAATGGCAGAGCTGAGTCATTGCAATAGAGACTGTATGGCCAGTAAAGCTATAATATTTATTTAGCTGACTTTTTACAAAAGCAGTCTGTTGATTGCTGCCAAAGGAGAAAGGGTTTCCTTCACCCCATTTTTGCAAGGTTATAACTAGGTTTGCACTTTAATTATTATTGCAGGCAGACCATACTAAATGTAGAATTTCATTTTCAAAAATGACAAAACCTAATAAGCTACATACAATCATGAATGAGTACATGAATTACTGTAACTGTAGGAGACATTTAATTTCAGTAAGACACACTGGAATTGCCAGGACTGATTTTTTCCCTTTTATATTTTTGATCCCATAATGAGGGCAAACTACATGATTAGTGAGGAAGACTTATGGAGAGATCATTGCGCACAGAACATCATGCCTGTTTTAGGCAATCTATACCAAGGCACACTGCATGGATTTTGCCATCAAGATGACAACATCTAAAAAAAAACCCAAAACAAAAAAACCCCACTAGATTTATTCTGTGTTATCTATCACATCTTAAATTATTCCAGGAACACAATAGGATATATATTGTATATGCATATAAATATGCATGGGTACATATTAAAGCAGAGACCAGTTAATGGACAATTAGGAAGCAGCTCCAAGGTAGCTGGTCTTGTCTCGGTTTTATTTCTGTCAATATGGTAAAGGTTACCACAGGCAGGAGGAAGTTCCTTTACAGGTTGAAATTGTTCAAGCAGCTCCAGGACCACCATTAGGAAGTTGTAGCCATAAGAGCTGAATGAGGTGGCTATTAAAGGCCCTTTCTATGCTGAGATTCTATGATTAACAGCCCGTGACATTTTACAACTCCTATTTACTGTCTCCTTTTTATCACAGTCACTGGCAATCTTCTGTTTATGCAGCCCATGTGGATAGACATTAATACCATCACACGTATGTCTATGAATACTGAACCACTGCACATGTTTTCCTAACGAGACTTTATTTTACAAATGTATTACTTCCTGCATAAAATCATCCTGGGATCCACGTCCTTGACTCAATACTTTGATGCATATTTTGAAAATTTCACATAGCTTTATGCTTTGCCAAGCTTGCCTCAAACTTTTTTTGTCCTTTGAAGCTACAAATATCTTCTAGCCACAGGCCTTGCACTTGGAGTATTTTGATTGCTTCGAATGAAAATAATAATTTTTCAAGGCAATTCAGAACATCGTAGCTGATTTAAAATCACACAAGATACACTGGAAAGTTAGATTATGTTTCAACCTGCTTGTAAGATATAGGTAACCCCCGGGCATTTCACAGGACTTGTTTGACCTGATTTTCTGTAGGTGATGAAGAGCCATAAGAGGGTGGTAGTCTTCAATCTTCTGTAAAATTGTTTCTTTCCTAGGCCACATAAGCAAGAAGGAGAATCAGCAGATACTGACATCTGTTTTATGCTGCATAATTTATACATTATTTAATCCCCAGACTGAGTTAAGTATTATTAACCTTTCAATGAACAAGTGGGGAAACCGATTCTCAGGGAAATTATGTGATAAACTCAAGGTCAGAGAACTTAAAGCAAAGGAGCTGGCTTTCGGGTGGGGGTCTGCCAGATTCCAAAGCCCCTATGAGGTGATTTTACCACCATGTCTCCCACTTGCGATGAGGAATCAAAGTAACTGGGACTTGGGGCGGTTCTGATTTAGCTTGAGCTATTTATAGCCAGTTTCACATCAATCCCAGGGTTTTCATTAAGCCCTTGCTGTGCTCAAGGCACCGTGCCAGTTATTATGGAATTCAGATACATCGTCACCCTCAAGGACCCTCAAGGATCTTATAATCTAATTAAGGACAAAAAGACATGACAATATGAAAAAATAACTGAAAATTGGAGGCGACCCAGGCCAAGAGCTGACTAAGTGGAATGTGTAAGTGATTCGGAGGTGAGGGAAGGGCAAGTCACTTTCAGCTGCAGGTGATGTCAGAAGGGAACGGGATTGGAGTCTGGATGTAGTATATCACATTATTCCACCCCAGGGCCAGTTGAGGGTAGCTCATGAACATCACATTTAGCCTAAAGACCTGTCGTTGATCTGCATAATTTTGCATTTTTTAAAACTTTAGGTGAATTCACATAAAAATCTGCTTTTTGTTTTTGCCCTGATTAAAGTTTTAGATTGAGCCATGCATGTTCCCAGGGCCAAAGTCAAAGCTTGTGCTTTCCAGTTTGCCAAGGCCTCTGCCCTCCCAGGGCCTCTGCCCTCCCAGGGCCTCTGCCCTCCCAGGAGCCACCGCTGCTCTGCTTCTCCCCTGTATGTTTTGCCTGCCTGAGGGGTATTGAGTTTAGATCCTCTGATAGGATGAGGAAAAGGAGACCCAGAGAGGGTGAAGTAAGTTTTCTAATATCTCAACTAATTAGAAACAGGATGGATTAGACTCAAAGACTCCTGACTATTAGTCTAGTTTTCTTTTTTATAAGACATATCGTCATTCATCACAATCATTCTATTCTTTTGTAGAAACATGGACTTAAGGCAGGTGTGCAATGCATTACTTAACTAACATTCATGGGACCAGGTACATTTGGAGAGTCAGAATTTTTAAACCTTAGGAAGGTAATGCTACTCATATTGTGGAAAAAGTCCAGCAGGGTGTGAGACAGCATCTTAAATAAAACAAATTAATATTTCTGCTCTGAAAGTATGAATGTGACCCCTAAGTGCGAGAAATAATGACTATGCCAAACTACATGTCTATTCAAGTAAGTTTTTGTTATCAAATCAGTTCAAGTTAGGCCAGGTTTTACAATAAATTTTTCTATTTCTAAACTTTTAAGATTTCAGAATAACAGAAAATGGCTTATAGATAGCTCTAGCTATCTTCTGTTTTGTTTTGTTTGTTTGTTTGTTTATCCTTACCCAGGGATATGTTTTCCATTGATTTTTTTTTTTTTTTTTTTTTTTTTTGGGGACATGGGAGAGAGAGAGAGAGAGAGAGAGAGAGAGAGAGAGAGAGACATAGATATGAGAATATGAGACACACATCAATTGGCTGTCTCCTGCACGCACCCTGACGGGGGGTGGGGAGCAAATCTGTAACCCACGTACATGCTATTGACTGGAAATCAAACCTTCAACCAACCTTTTAGTGCATAGGCCAATGGTCTAACCACTGAGTGACACTGGCCAGGGCACTATAGCTATTTTAATACTCTTTTATTGGCTCAGTTTTCCTATCTATAAAAGGAAATAATGATAGTTTTTACTTTATCATAGATGTAATATATATGAAGAACACTGTCTAGAACCTATAGAATATAATAAGATCTATATAACTAATAGTTATTATTATTTTCTATTATTGGTATTTTTGTTTGAAAAGTTTATTTCATAAACCAGATTCTTGATTTATTTTTCTATAACCACCCCATAAGTATCGACTTTTAAGTTCACAGAGGCACTCGATACAATCAATTCTGAATGCTTACCCTGGCAGGAAACAATGACCCATGGACCCAAAGTGGATAAAAGCAATAATAAAAAAATAATATTTTGTAACATGTGAAAATTATATTAAATTCAAATTTCAGTGCCTATCTTTACAGTTTAATAAACACAGCCGTGCTTACCTGTTTTCATGATTTCAATGGCGGTTCTGACAGTTACCCAGCTGCAGCAGAGAGCATATGTCCTGCTAATCTTAAAATGTCTGTAATTGTTCCTGTTATAGAAGTTAGCCAGTCCCTGCTCTGACCTGCTTCAGGTCACGCATTCCCTGCTCCAAGTTTCTCTGGCTCCTGACTTGGTTGCCCATGTCCTCCCTTGTCTTGCTTTGCTGAGTAAACCCATTTCACTCTACCTGGTTTTCTAATATGACCTTGGGTTTGCTTCTATTATAATGTGGGTATCCTCTTTCTCCGTTGCAGAATTCGACCTTCACCTTTCTTTCCTTATCACTTCGACCATGGACTTTATATCCCCCCGTGTTCCCAGTTCCAGGAAACCAGGGGCCTGATCTATGGCTCATCTATGATTGATCTCTGGAGGCAGAGGGTGGGGAGCAGAGGTGAATTTACTCCGGGATAATCCAGTCTGCAATTTCTGTTGTTATTTTGAGAAAGTCAAAACTGCAGCCCAAAATAAGCCTGCTAGATCCCGTTTTGAAAATCTTAACTTTCTACATTATAGGTATTTTGCAGCCTAGTTTATCTGTAGATAAAATTGATGATAAACACAAACCTAGGGCAACCTGAATTCTCCATCAGAGTGAATAGAAAAAGCACTAACTGTTGAGGCTGTACTTTATACCCAGTTGTTACTAAATGGAGCCAATATGGCAGGAGAAAGGGAAAACTGTGCACATCACCTGAACTGTGTGGGACTTGGCCATGTCACGATTACCTGGGCCCTGATTTGCACACAACACAGGCCTTTTTATCCCCCTTTTCTATCAAGCCACTACATTTATTTTTTTCATACAGAAGTGATATTCATGGGAAGTTCAGCTTGGGGTAGGCGGAGGTAAATTGAGAAAGGGATTTGAATGATCTAGAAACTCATAACAAGAGACCTCTGTCCTCATTTCTCTTGGGTAATGTGCACTTTTGAGTCTGCCAGTCTGATCTGTATACAGGAGCATTTTACTACTTGTAGGTGTAATTATATAATTGAATAATGAACTTACTAACCAAACCTTAGGTGCTTGCCAACAATTTAAACTTTAGTAGATCCACAGCTGCTTCCGATACACATTTTTTTAAAGAACTGATTGCCTTACAGAACTGTCTTACAGATTATGTAGGTGTTCTGGGTCATCAATATTGTGCAGTTGGAGTCAGGCTGACCCATGCTCCAACATTTACTAGTAGCCTGACTCAGTTTCCTCTTCTGTGAATGTCCTCTCACAGAGTAATGAGAGGCTTAAGGAAGAGGGTATAAATAAACTGCTTCACCCAGCATCTCAGACTTAGTGAGCTTTCTTTAAATGATAGCTGTCAGTACTATGAGAAGTACATAGTGAGCAGCCATTGTGTAATATAAGTCTGGCCAACTATACTGCAATTTATTATTTCAAATAAATCCTGGGTAATCTAGATCAATTAAAATTCACATCAGTGTGCATTTCATTTATGGCTTCATGTGTACATATATTTAAAATCATTCTCTGTGTAACTACTATCCCCAGATATAATATTGCCACAGGATAGTTTTCAAATATTAGATGAATAAGCATGCAAATAATAATTATTTTAAAACTAAAAGCTGAAGAGGATCTTAGAGAACATCTCATTAATTGGCTTCATATAATAGATGAGGCTGCTTTGTAATTTTCTCACAGTCACACAGCTATGACAGAATCTTACAAATGCTAACAATTTCCTAGAGAATCCCACATTTACTGAATAGTTGAAATATAAGTAGCTCAGTTCTCTACCAAGTGCTGTCAGCAATGGAAAGAAAGACTCTAGTTTTAATTCATTATGATTTTGCTTCAATACAAAGAAAAGAGGACTTGGAATTGTAATCATTACCTCTCACCCCAACACATACACAAATGCACACACACCATTCACTTCACTACCATGTTCTGTTTTAGGTCAAATTCTTGTGAGAATATTCTTTGCTATAAAGGAGGGATGAAGGGAAAAGAGATGGATGTAGCTGAATAAATATTTCTACCTGTTTTTTTCCCCCCATGAAAGTTTAACTTAACATTATTAGAGTGATTTAAATAAATGATTATAAACACTTTGAATAGATCTGTACAAATTATTTTAATATATTTGTCTAGTCTGTACATTGGACATTTTATCTCATCCTCCTATATAATAAAAGGCTAATATGTAAAACAACTGAAGGGCTTAAGGACCAGTTGCTATGATACACACTGACCACCAGGGGCGGAAGCTCAACACAGGAGCTGTCCCTGGTGGTTAGTGTGCTCCCACAGGGGGAGCACAGCTCAGCTAGAAGATGGGCTCAGGATGGTGAGTGCAGTGGCAGTTGGGGGTGGGAGCCTCTTCTGCCTCTGTGACAGTGCTAAGGATGTCTGACTGCCGGCTTAGGCCTGCTCCCCATAGGAACAAGCCTAAGCCATCAGTCGGACATCCCCCAAGGGCTCCCGGCCTGCAAGAGGGCACAGGCCAGGCCGAGGGACCCCCCCTCCTCCCCCAGTGCATGAATTTCATGCACCGGGCCTCTAGTATTTATGATAAGAAAACAGCATCTGAAAGATGAGTGATTTTTCAGGTTCACATATTTAGTCAGTGGTTAAACTGGGTTTCAGATTTCTGTCTTTAGGCAGCAAGACCATGAGGTTTCTTTCCTCACTCTATGAGGGTTTCAAATAGCCTTGGAGGTTACGATAAAGTAAAAAGAGGGAAGACTACCCAGCATGACTATGCCATTTCTCACTGAATCTTTCTTAGAAAATGTTAAATATGCCTTCTTAATACATATTATTAAACATTTTACTTTTTATGTTACATTTTCAATGAATTTTCTTATTTGCAGATTGTATTTCTCCAGTTAGACTAATTCTTAAAACATCTAATTCAGTAATTGGCACAAATAGTTGCTACTTTATTATTCCCATAATATCTAATTAAATTCAATAACAATAATTATAAGCTAACTTTCTAAATAAGAAATTGCTACCTAAACAAATAAGTCTGTGTGATTTTCTTTTCCCATCACCTTTTCTTTGTTTCTGTACTCTTTCTATTCTATTATTCTGTTTATTTAGTCAGTTGGATCTAAGTTCCTCATGTGTAACAGAATGGTTGGGGTATAATTCTCTCAAAATCCTCTTTTTGCAATCTCACTTTATGGGTTAATCAGTTGTCTTTATAACTCAGGAGCAATTAATGTGGCAGCACATCCATCTTCTTTTCTTCTTAAATAAGTTTTATTTAAATAATAATTTCTGACTTTACAAATTCCAGGCCTCATGCTTGGATTGTTTTCCACCTAATTTTCAAAATTCGGGGGTTCTGGTTCTGAACCTGTCCTCTCTACTGCCATTTACATTTTTTAGGCATGTCAAGAGATATATCTAAAACATGATGATTCATAAAATTTGGAAATAAAGGGTTGGGAAAAAAAGTATCATGCCAATACTAATGGAAAGAAAGTTATAGTTGTTATATTAATATTAAGAAAAAGAAAACATTCAGTCAAAAGGGATTATTAAAGATAATGAGAGAACTTCATAATGATAAAATTTTCATTTACAAGTAAATAATTTTAAATTTATATGTACCTAATAAGTTAATTATAAAATATACAACTCAAAATTCATAGGGATATAAGAAGCTACAATCAAAATGGTTGATATTGAATACATCTTTCTCAATACCTGGTAGAACCAGCAGAAAAAAAATTAGTAACAACATTAAAGATTGGAAAAACAATCAAAACACTAGATATAATGGATACACATAGAGCATTGCAACCCCAGGCTGCATAACACACATAATACAAATTCATTTTAAGTACTCGAGATACTTTAAAAATTTAACCAAATATAGGACAAATCTCATCAAATTCCAAAGGAAGAAATTATAGTGTTCTCAGAGAATATAAAATTCAGCAAGAAATAAAGACCCATTAAAAATTCTCATGTGTTTAAAAATTAAGAAATATACTTCTAATATATCATTCAATGGTGAAATATGGATATTGTGGCTTATTTGGTTGTTACACTAAAATTTATAAAAATTCGAAAAATTTCAATCAACTCAATGTTGGGTTACATTAAAGAATTATAGTGGTCATATTTTTTTTAAAGAGTTCTTATATTTTAAGCTACTTACAAATGCAATATTTATCAATGATTTGTTTCAAAATAGTCCTGAGAGTGAAGTGGACTAATAGATGGGAGATAAAGGTGAAAAAAAATGCCAACGAGTTAAAAATTATTGAATCTGGATTATGAGCCCAAGGTGGACCTGAAACTATTATCTCAACTTTTATATATGTTTGAAATTTTCCATAATAAAAAAGCTATTTAGAAATAACCCCTGAATCAAAGAAGAAATTTCGATGCCAATTAACAAAAACTTAAACTAAATGATAATTTAAAATGATACATAAAACTGGAATGCAATAAAGCCAGGTTTTGAGAAAAGTTTATAGTTTTAATGGCTATATTAGAAAATTAGAATTGTTGAAATCACAAACATAAGCATTCACTCTAAGATATTAGCAAAAAACACACAAAGAAAATACAAAGAAAGAAACGAAGGTAGGAGTAGAAATTAATGGCAAAAAAACAATTATAAAAGTAAGATTAACAAAACTGAGCATTGGTTCTTTGAAAAGACTAATAAAACTGCTCAACACTTGGTGAAATTGATCAAGAACAAAAGAGAGAATAAAACAATTAAAGTGATAAATTAAAAAGGAATTACCACAGTTTTTCATGACCTTTAAAAGATTATAGTAGGATATTATTTATCTTATAACAATAAACTGGAAAATTTAAATAAAATAGACAAAATACTTAGAAAAATACAATTGCTATAATGGACACATAAGAAATAGGAAGTCTGAAGAATCCAGTAACAATGAAAGCAATTAAATCTTTTTTAAAATTTAAAGTATTTATTGTTTAAGAAATTACATATGTCTCTTCCCCCCCCCCCCCATTGACCTTTACCCGGCTGCTCCCACCCCTCAGCACATGCCCTCACCCCCCTACTATCTGTGTCCATTGGTTATGCTTATATGCATGCATACAAGTCCTTTGGTTGATCTCTTACCCCTTTTCCCTCCCCTGCCTTCCCTCTGAGGTTTGACAGTCTGTTCGATGTTTCTATGTCTCTGGATCTATTTTTGTTCATCAGTTTATGTGTTCATTATATTCCATAAATGAGTGAGATCATGTGATATTTATCTTTCTCCGACTGGCTTATCTCGCTTAGCATAATGCTCTCTAGGTCCATCCAATTAAATCTTTAATTTTAAATGTTTTTACATGGACAACTGCAAATCCAGATGGCCCACTGAAAAATTATACCTAATTTTCAAAGAACAAATGATGCCAATTTTTACAATCTTTGCAGTCTGAAAAAGAGGATACAATCCAACTAATTTTATAAGAAAAGTACACCTTTGATATGAAAACCCAACAAGGGCATTATGAGAAAAAAAATTACAGAATAATAGCATTCATGAATATAAACACAAATATTCTAAATACATTTTAGCAAACCAAACCTAATATATCTAATAAGGACAGACTGTGAGGGCGATCTGGCTGCGACATCTGTCACCCCATTGATCACCAGGGTTGATTCGGCTGATCTGGCTGGCTAGGCGGGTGTCCCCCTCCTCCCTCACAGATCCATGTGCGTCCCTCCTGAAGCTGAGTGCTCAGTCAAAGAGGATGACCTTCCCCTCAGATGAAAGGACTAGTTTATGGTCAAGGGGATACAAGTAGCTGCGCTCCCCTGCTAGAACCTTCAAACAAGCTCTCATAAATAAGTTGAATTTCTTCTAAGAATACACATTTGATAAGACTTTAAAAGCAAGTCATGGCATTCAAAATTGCCAGAAAAAAAGGAGAAAAATTACATAATCCTCCCATTAGATAACATTTAAAAAGTATTATGTAAATATCAACATCCATTTTTATTAACCTCCAGCAAACTCATACAAAATGAACTTTCTCAATCTCAAGGGCATCTATAAAATGACACAGGGAGTATCATTTTATATGTAGGGGTGAAATGTTGAAGATTTTCCTAGAACAAGAACAAGATAAGGATGCCTGTTATCACTGCTCCAATTCAACATTGTTCTGAAGATCCTGGGCAATGAACTAAGGCAAGAAACAAAATAAAATATATACAAAAATAAATAAAAATATTATTATGTTATCTTTCACAGGAGATATAGTATATGTAAAAAATATAAAACACAATGCACAATTTACCTACTTAAAGTGTATAAGGCAATGGTTTTTAGTTAATGAGTTCTTTTGAAATGCAATGTCAAAGAATATTTAATATATTATTTTGGAGATATATAAGATAGATTTTTATTGTAATTTTTTATTATAAAAGCTTTCAAAGATTCACAAAAGTAGAAAATTATATAATGACACCCCGCACCCCAGGTACCTAATTCTTAGATTCAAACATTTTTAACAATTTACCAATTTTATTTTATTTATTCCCCTACCATTTTGCTTATATATTTTAAAGTAATTATCAGGCATCAGATGATTTCACCTTCAAACACTAGTTTGTACCTCTAATAACAAATTCCAAGACATTCTTGATGAAGAGCAAAGTGCGATTTGCTTTCTGAGCATTAAGACGTATGATAAAGTTGTAGTAATAAAGTCAGAGTGGTATTGATCCTAGGATAAATAATATAGAACAATGGGTGTGTGTGTGAAAATCCAGAAATTGACCAATATATTATGGACACTTGATTAACAACAGAGTAGGGCCTACAGAGCAGTGGGGAAAGGGTGATATTAGAAAAAAAATGCTGCTGGTTACATTGGATATCTATATGGGAAAAATAAACCTTAGTTTCATCCTCATATTACACACACAATTCAATTTTATTATTTGTAAAAGACAAAATAGTAAAGTTCTGAAAGTTAATACAGAAAATTATCTTTACATCTTTTGGTTATGAAAATATTTTTAAAAATACAATGAAGCACTAATTATAAAGAAAAGACTGATGGATGAATGCCATTAAAATTAAGACATTTTATTCATCAAAATAGCATTAGGAGGATGAAAAAAGAAACCACAAAATTACAGGAAATGTTTGGTACTCATACATTATGGCATGAATTGTACCTCCAACCCCCACCCCTATTCCATATGTTGAAGGCCTAATCCCCAATGTGACTATATTCAAAGATAGAGCCTTTAGATAGGAATTAAAGTTTAAAAAGGTCATAAAGGTGGGCCCTCATTCAATAGGCCTGGTGTCCTTCCAGGAAAAAGGAGACACTAGGGATACCCACACATAAAGACCATGTAAGGCATTTGTCTGCAAGTCAGGAAGAGAGGTCTCACCGGACAGCAACCCTGCCAGCACTTTGATCTTGAACTTACAGCCTCCAGAACTATAAGAAAATATATTTCTATTGTTTAATACATCCAGTCTGTGGTATTCTGTATGGCAATCCTCAAAGACTAAACAACATGTAATTGAAAAAGAGCTTGCATTCATAATACATGATGAATTCTACAAATCAAACAACTCAATAGAAAAATGGCCAAGAGCTATGAATAGGCACTGCACAAAAATGACAGTCAATTCACCCATAAAGATATAAATAAAAGCACTCATTTCCATTAGAAATCAGTGATATACTAATTAAAACTGCAAATTAAATACATTTGCATGCCACCAGGAAAGTTAAAATGAAATGATCACCAATGGAAAATGTGTTGGTATAGAGGAGTGGGAATGTTCATGGACTGTTGATAAGAGTATCAATAGGTTCAACCACGTTAGAAAAAGTTTGGCTTTCTCCATCAAGGTTAAAGAGACCAATACACTATGACCTTGTGATTCTGGTCCTTGATATGCTTAAGACCATTAATAAGACACAGACATGAATAAGAATATTCAGAGCAATATTATTTGTAATAACCTCAAGTCTGCAAACAATCTAATGTTCTCTAATAGTGGAATTATGGTATAGTCATACAGTGAGATACTCTACAGCAGTGGTTCTCAACAGGGTGTGATTTGGAATTCTAGAGGTTATTTGTCAATGTCTGAAGACATTGTTTTTGTTTGTTTTTTTGTGTGTTTTTTTCCTTTATTGATTAAAGTATTACATATGTGTCCTTATCTCCCCATTCCCCCCCCCCTCCCCCACTCATGCCCTCACCCTCCTGGGTGTCTGTGTCCATTGGTTATGCTTATATGCATGCATACAAGTCCTTTGGTTGATCTCTCCCCCTTACTCTCACCCTCCCCTACCTTCCCTCTGAGGTTTGATGGTCTGATCTATGCTTCTCTGTCTCTGGATCTGTTTTTGTTCATCAGTTTGTGTTGTTCATTATATTCCATAAATGAGTGAGAGCATGTGATATTTATCTTTCTCTGATTGGCTTCATGATGCTCTCCAGTTCCATCCATGGTGTTGCAAATGGTAAGAATTATTTCTTTTTTACTGCAGCATAGTATTTCATTGTGTAGATGTACCACAGTTTTTTAATCCACTCATCTGCTGATGGACACTTAGGCTATTTTCAAATCTTAGCTATTGTAAATTGTGCTGCTATGAACATAGGGGTGCATATATCCTTTCTGATTGGTGTTTCTAGTTTCTTGGGATATATTCCTAGAATTGGGATCACTGGGCCAAATGGGAGTTCCATTTTTAGTTTTTTGAGGAAACTCCATACTGTTCATGAAGACAGTTTTGGTTGTTAAAACAGACTAGGGCAGATATCACTGGCATCTAATGGGTAGAAGCCAGAGACTCTGCTGAATACCCTACAATGCAAAGAACAACCTTAATTAACAAAGAATTATCTGGCTTAAAAATGTCAATAGTACCAAGTTTGAGAAAGCCTGTTCTTTGGTAATAAAAATCAATGAAGAGCATCTACATAGACAATTTGAATGACTCTTACAAACGTAATTTTGAGGGATTTAAAGCCAATCTCAAAAGAATGCTTAACTGTATGATTCAATTTACATAAGTTCAAGAACCGATCTAAATCACAGGTCTTTACTACAGCTCATGAAGTAAAACTAGAAAGGAAAGCAAGGAAGTGATAAGCATAGAAGTCTGAATTGTAGCTACCTTTGGGGGAGTGGGAGGAGACAGTAATTTGAATGAGGCACAAGAAGAGTTTGAAGGGTACTAGCAATATTTTATTTCCTCACCTGTGTGTATGGGGAGGGGGGTTACACAGGCTTTAACACTATGATACATTTTTAACTCTATTTTGTGCAATGCACTTTTCTGTCTGCACTATAAAAAATGCTTTAAAAAAATAAATTTGAAAAAGTGAAACTATTATTGGAGAGCTCTGGAGTTGTTTAGCCTTTCCTTTTTGTCATCCCAAATGAGATGACATTCTTGGAGAAATGTGTGTAGATTGTACGGAGCATCCAAAAATATTTTTGAAGAGATCTATTTCTAATATTCTCAGAAATGACGCTTCCTATCTCCTTAAGAGTTTCATGGCATACCCAAAACTTTAACAGCAAAATGATAAAATCAAGGCTGCTGATTCCCTCAAAATAAAATGTTAGTCAAAGGGCCTGGAGATTAGATGGCTGTGATACTCCTCTAACAAAGGAAGAATGTACATCTCTTCTCAGCTGTTGTTTTGTAAACTCCCTAAAATCAGAGTTCTTAAGAGGGAGAGCATGGTGGTGAAAAGGAGTAATAAATTGGTTGAAATTCAGCAGTATGTTGCCATGGAAATTGTCTTATTTGTTGTAGATTTGAAACATGACCATTGACTTCATAACACACCATAGGAGTTACTCATTTTCTACTTCAGTGCTTTTCCATTGCTGCAAGCACTATTTACTTGTCTCCTAGCAACATAAATTGAACTTACCTGATTCAGACAAGTGTCATTCACCTCTTCTGATGCATTTTTCTTAATGTTTCCATTTTAAGCACTAGTTATATAAATGTTACTCTGGACAGTGGAACAGATTTAAAGTCTGATTTTCTCTGAGTTAAGTATTATGTTAATTCTAACTTCTGGAGGTGTATTATTTGTTTTTGCATATGCTATGCTTTTGGGAGGGAGCAATAAATCAATTTAATTTTTTATGGCATCTTGAAGTTTAGAGAGTCCATGGAAATCCTCTAGTTCATCAAATATGACAGATGTGTTTCTAACCTATACTTGAAAACAGTTGATATGGGAAGCTCATTAACTTATAAAACACAAACATACTCTCTCTTCCTCTCTGCATTTTTGCAAAGCTCTATTTATGAAAAAATTATCTTCTGTAGTAAACAAAAATATTCAACTCTGAATTACCCTCATTCTTACCCATTTGTTAAATCCTTATTATAACATTTGTGATCATGTTTGTTTCTTTTTTTTTTTCAGTAATGAGCATTTGGCAACTGGTGTACAGGGATTGTCAAAGATTCTCTAAAGTCCACACCTGTGCAGGTTACAGACTTAAATTAGTTTGATGGATGTTACCACCACAGGTGGATTTCCTGTGCTAAGACTACTTCAGTTATCACTGACAGACGCCTGCACAGCAGGTGCTTTAGACAGAGCCTTGTCTAGGCAGAGAGGAGAATTATTATAGATTAGCTTTCTATAATAGAAACAACTTTCTGTTTCATATTCTTCCAACTCATTTTCTCTAGTGACCCAAGTTTTCATCTCTACCAGGGACTGCCCTGTCTGAGAAAATAATCAAATGATTTTCAGCTATGATAATCAATTCTGGTGAACTTGGATATTGAGAAGCGAGAAGCTTAGAGATAATTTCCAATATTGTTTAGAACAAAACTAGTTAAAATGAAGAGCAAGTAGAAAGAATGTAATTTCATTTATTAAAATTACATCCAATATTGAAAAAACACGCCCATCTGTTTTAAGACATTATTGAAATATATACAAATGATCATACTCTAGGAATTCAGAATATTACATACATCTGTTTGTATCATCTGAATTGTCCTTTATTTTAAATGCATTAGGCATAGACATAGAAGCAGATGTAAGCTCCATCTTTTACTTCTTATCTTTTTTTTTAACCAGATCATCTCTTTTCACAGCCCTAATTCTTAGGATCCAGTCCCCTGGGATCATTCCTCTCCACCTCCCTATCCCTTTTCTTGCCTGTGCCACTGACCTCCAGTGTGAGGCATGGTGGGCCCTCTCTCTCAGGGAAAGCTGGGCAGCAGGAGGACATGTTGTTCTGACTGTGACGAGAGGGTAGCATTTTTAGGCAGCGTCAGTCAAACTGTGATTGTAGATGTCATTTCAAACAATAAAGGCTTTTAAGTGGATGGGAGGCTGTGCTAATGTATAGGTATTTTAATTCTTCTCACAAACCACTGTTGTTATTATTGGGACAAAACTAGTTAAAATGTAGCCCAAATGGAAAAAAATGTAATTTCTTGTTGTTGTCGATACTGTCCTTGTTTAGATCAGAGCTCAGCTACAAACAGGTTTGCCCACTCCTGGGCTGTAACTCTTACCAGTGCATGCTACTTCTTTTCTCCAAAAGATTCTCTTAAGGTTAAATTCAATACAGGAGTTAGGATCGTGGGTTAGGAAGAGAATGAATACCCTCATGTTATTTTTAAATCTTTAATTGCTAAGCATATAGAGAACGGAGAAAATGCCATGTACAAATTGACTCCACTCAATTATTGCAAGTAATAAATGAGGACTTAAACATTTTCTGTTTTTTGTGTGAGTTTTTTTTCATGATTAATTTACTCTTCTTTCTAACAGTGTTGGGGCAGGGGTGGACAAGAAAAAACTAGTTCCACACCAATGAAACAAAAAATTGGGGGCTTGATCCACCTAGCTTCGGGACTGGGGAGAAAGAAAGCCTTGGAAGTTCCAGAAACTTGATGCTGGGGTTGGCAATACTGTCATGGCTCCATCTTTTACCACACCTCCCTGCTCTGGGACATCTCAGCCACCTTGCCCCACCTTTCTCCTCTGCTTCATTAACATGCCTCCCTTTCCACCTCCTTCCTGCTCCTGTGGGCACGGGGCCATGGCAGGGAGTAGGACTTCCAAATACGATGTTTTGATCTTGAATGGCATGTATGAGAGAGAGTGCAGGTCACAGCTGAGCTCTGACTCCTGTTCTTGGGAAGCACTTTGGCCCTGACACAAACAGCCAGGGGCTCATCGGTGGTTTCTTTGCTGTGGTACCAAAGAATTCTGACAGTGGTTAAAGTTCTTTCTCAGGATGTGTATCACCTGCAAGTGTCAAGTGATAATTTTGTGCTAGACAAAGGGTATCCGACCAGTGAAAGTGGAACCACTTTAGTACTGCATGGGGAGGATACATTTTGTATGGGACTTCTCCTGGGTCCTTGTAGGACATTTTGAATTATTTCTTCTGATACTGTTTTTTTTTTTAAAAAAAGATTTATCAGTTAGGAGTTTGCCATTTCTGTAGAAAAATAAGTGTTGATAAAAAGGCGTAAGGATGAAGGGACAAAAAACTCTGTCTACCCAGTACTAGGTGTTCTAATAAGAGCAAGTGCTTTTTAAAACACTGTGTAATAAACATACTTCTAAATGCTTTCTATATTTGCTTATAATCCTCACAACAGTCTTATAGGATAGTATCCCCAGTTAACCCAAGATAGGCCTAGAAAAATTAAGTAATTATCCACATATAGAAAGTAAGTGACAGAGTCGGGATTCAAACTCACCCTCTCTGGCTCAAGTCCATGCTCTTAACCAATTATGTTACATGCAGCCAGTCATTAAGAAGTTGGTTGTGCCCACTGCCAAACATGAACATGGAAATGTTTGAAAAAATCAGGACAGTACTTATCCTCACCCTTTTCCCATCTCTATGTTGACATGCTGTGGAGGTGGTGGAGGATGGTGGCTCCTTGTGGACAGGTAGTTGGCTGGAATCCTATGGCTGGGCTAAGCTGCCTGAGATTTAGGCAGGTGCTTCAACTCTGGGAAGCATCAACCCGGTTCTGCCCCTCCATGATGGACAGTGCATGATGGGACAAATACATGTTGGAAGGAACATGATGATAACAGACCAAGAAGCACCAGAAGAATTTGGAGCCTTTATTCAGAGGGGTGAGAATGCTGTTGGTGCCCTGTTTGCTTTGTTTCTAGCCTATAAAGATCATCTCCAAATGCCCAAGAATTACACACCTTCCACAGAGGCCAGCAGGGGTTGCCCCAGCGGCCTCCCATGGCCCTTCTCATTGACTTCCTCTGCCACTGAACTCACTTTGTGATGCTGGGTTGATCCTGCCTCTGATTTTTCACTTAGAATTTGCACTTCTTCCTCCTGCACTTCTTGTAGAGCCTCAATCTATTTTTTTTTTCTTGAGTATTTTTCTCATTTATTCTCCCGGATGGATTTTAGAGTGTTTTCATAGGTTTCAAACCATTCATTGAAATTAATATTGGAGCTGCTTTAAATATGTGAATTAATTTGGGAAGAGTTGATGTATTTATAATGGTGAATCCTCTCATCCCTACTATTCTGGATTTTTACACTTACTCAAGGTTTATTTTCTGTCTCTGTAAATTTTTGTAGGTTTGAAATGTAGTTTCTGTATATTTATTGATATATTTATTTCTATAGGTTTTATATTTTTGTTGCTCCTTTGAATGAGGAATCATTTAATTATCTTTTCTAACTGTATGTTGCTAGTATATAGAGAAACTATCAATGTCTGAATATTTATTTTGTAACTTGTTCTCTTCTGAAAACTTTATTAGATCTTGAAGTTTTTCAGTTGCTAGATTTTTCAGGAGGCATCACGTTATTGAATTTGTGTTTCACAGGACTTAAATGTTTTTATTTTGTAATATTTCTGCTACCAGTATTTTCCTGTTGAGATTTAGTCCCTAATTTTTAGTGTTCTCATCATTGACAAGCTTTGTTTATTATGCATCAAACGATGTTTCTTTCCTTAGATATCAGTTATTTGATATCAGTACTGGCTTATATGGAATTCAAATTTACTATACCTCTTAGAATTAAGAATTGGACATGCAGCTTCTCTCTTAGGAACTGTTATGTCTTTTTAATTTTACCCTCCCACATTGCCACCATTCAAGGTCTTGGCTATGATTTACATGATTTAGGATGCTACCTGCACAAATAATTCAAGAATGATAGGGTACAGTATTACAGAGTCAGGTATTTAACATGATTTATTTTCATTAGGAACTTCCACAGTCTTTACAATTAGGGACTATTACTGGGCTGATCATTAGGGTCACAAAACCCATGAATTCAATCATTATTTACATGCTACCTGGTATAAGGTCATGATGATAGTATTAATTTATCATCATTTTATAATAACTACATATGGTACTTTCTAAATCTTTACATACATTATTTCATTTATGCTCACACTAACACAGTGAGGTAGTGTTATAAACCCACTTTTAACTGTGTCTTGAAGAATTTTCTAAGTTGTTCAAGAAAACATATTTAGTGTGGAGCCAAGATTCAAACTTGGAAAAATTCTTCTTAATTACCAAGAACACTGCTAGTTGCTGGTAATGTAAAGGAGTACTCAATATCTTCAATACATTTAGAAGTCTATTGAAGATATAGACATTTTATAATTAACATGTTATATGTCAAAATAAAGATACTGAAAATGGAAGTATATACAGGTATAATGGACTTATATGGGGCCTAGTTATCTATGATAGTATAACATTTGGTTTTTAGTATGAATTTTGACATTACAGTTGACCCTTGGACAACATGTGAGTTAGGGGCGCTCACCCTCTGTGCAGTCAAAAATCCACATATAACTTTGGCCGCTCTCCAAATTCAACAACCAATGGCCTACTGTTGATTGGAAACCTTACCGATAACATAAACATTGGATTAATACATATTTTGTATGTTATGTGTATTATATACAATAAAGTAAGCTAGCGAAAAGAAAATGTTAGAATAAAAATTATGAGGAAGAGAAAATGCACTTATAATAGTGTACTGTAGTTTTCAGTACCACAAATTTTAAAAATCTGCAGGTAAGTGGACCCAGGCGGTTCAAACTCCTGCTATTCAAGGGTCAACTGTACCTCATTGGAGGCCGCAAAGGAAAATGGTTTTTGAATTTCCAGTTATTCTATGACAAATATAGGGAACATTTTTTTCTTTGCTTAGAAAGTAAGGATCTGATGATATCTTCCTTTCAGAGGAAGATTAAATGATCTTCAAGAATCCCCTAGCTTTCAAGATTAGAGTATTTATTTCAGTTCCCTTCAGTCTTCACTTATTCATGCCCATTATGCTAAGTTCCTTAGGATCCTGTCCTTATTTGGCATATCTTCTAGCCCTACTCCAACTTATATTTATGCTGCTATTATTCACCCCTAAGGCTATGTTTACAGGCTGCTAAAATTATGGGTAAAATGTTTTTCAAAAATATGTCAATCTGGCTATTTTTACAATACAATCAAAGGCAGTTTCCAAGCAAATAGTTGAGTCGGTCAAATGTATTTAACATATTTATTTCTTATTGTATAGATAAAATTACTGAATTAATTTCTTACTCTCCCCAGGCCCTTTAGTTTTATGAACATTTCTCTAGAGATGACTGAAGAGTTAAACTAGTTGTGTTTGCTTTGCATCAGTATTACTTCTTAAATTGTTCTTTGCTTTTAGTAAAGGAGTCATTTGATGATTAGCAACTAATAAAAATTATAGATTATAATGTTTGGCAAGCTGGATATTAATTTTACTCTCTTGAAATAAACAGTTTAATGAGAATATCTTTTATTTTAAAATGAGTTTGTATTTTAAGATCATGTTCATATCAGTGGATAATAACCAAATGCTATACAGGGTGCTTCATTGGTCTGACTTAGAGTCATCTGGAAGTCTTGGAAAGCCATATTCAGATTCTTGCTATCATGGAGATATATTCTGGACTCGATATGACTGCCTCTTGATACTGCTGAATGTATGCCCATAGTAATAATACCCTTTCAATTCTGATGAAGAGAAATAGTCACATCCAGCTTTATAAATACATTTCCCAAGAGTAATCCAATAATACCTTCTCAAAATATGACAGCATGAGCCATATTTCATCCTGAAAATGCTATTTTCTTAGTTCAAGGTCCCAGGGCAAAAATAAGTAGGTAAATAAATTAAAAGTTAGTATAACCACTATAGAAGTTATGATAATGTACCTCTCAGATCTCTGACTACTAAGAGCATGATTGACCTGCTGCTGTGCTCTGCAATCCATTACTGTGTTTCCACTGAGGCCATGCTTCTTGTGGGCTCTGCCAGTGAATGACTGAGCAGGGCAGAGATGCAAAGGTGGACCTACTTGCTGGGTGACAGGACTCCTCTGACAAATGATTTTGATGTAAGGATTCTCCAAAGGCTTTGCCAAGTTCACTTAGAACTATACTGCCGCCTAAGACCCTTCCACCCAGGGGCAGTTGTGCATTTCTGACAGGTCTCTCAGCTGCTCCTGCCTCCCTCTATATTTTTCCTAACAAATCTTTATGCAGCTAATGAATCCCATCTTGACATTTGCTTCGTAGAAGACCTGGTCTAATGCCATCAGCTTTCAAGCTAAGATATTTACTGGCTTAGTTTTAAGGCCAACTGGAACTCATAAATTTGTGAATTTTATATCATGTTTTGAAGTCACTGTGTAATTATGTCTTTAAACAAGCTAGACTCACAGAGTGAAACTTTAAAGTAACTTTATTTTTGTCTTGAGCTATCCTTTCAAACTTATTTTCAGGGCTTTTTCCTTCCTACCCTCTTAGAGTAAGGTTGGGCAGATGTCATGGACTTTTATGTTATCCCCAGATAACCAAAAAGTTCGTTGAACATTTTAGTTTACCAAATTGTCTCAAGGCATCAATTGACATGCCCACTCCCATGTAATGGTCAAAGATCTATTAGAGTTTTATTAATGTTCTTCCTCCCCTTCAGTTTAGGTCTATGGAGCCATCTCTGAGTTTTAGCAAGTATTTAAAGCTGAGTCTTTTTCTCTATGATTGTTGGGGCACCCTGTCATTACCAGGGGCCTCTCACTCCTGTTTTCTTGATAGGGTCAAATGCAAGATGTCTAGTTATTTGTTCAAATTCCTTTTTATCTCTGGGGGATCTATCCAAGCAGCTGCAGTACCTTTCTGGTGAGGTTCCTAGACACATTCTGATGGCCCTCCTGAGCCACACCTAAGACAACCCTACACTGACTGTCATCGCTGTGTCTACATCTGCTCCATAGGAAACAGATCCTTTGGCAAACTCAGGGCATGAAGCTGCCTGAACATCACAGTCTCCCTGAGGAACACTGTCCACTTCAGCAAACACAGTCTCTTTTTCTTTGGCTTTCTCAGGCATTGTGTTTCTTACACTCAAGAGGATTCAAATCAAGTTCTATTTTAGTCTCATTCTAGACCCTTCCCAAGGCTTGAGGGATGAAAGAGCATCTTTTCTCTATTTCTCATAAGTTAGGGGTAAATGGGGGGGGGAAGAACCCTCCGTATGCAACATTTTTTACCGAAATTACCCTAATCTTCAAGCCCCTCTTTGGCCACTCTAACCTTTCTTGCAAGCTAGAGGTTCATTTTATGTTCCATGTCACTAGCATCAAGCATCCTTCTTTGTAGTGTTAAGGAACCTGCTTTTGTGGTCCTACTTTGGAATGTGCACTTGTTGCACCTATTCAATGCATTGATATTCAAAATGTAGTCCAAGTACCAGCCGCATCCTCACGAGGAACTTGTACACATGCTGAACCTCAGACCCCATCCAGGACATGCTGAATCCGAATCTGTGTTTTAATCTGGTCCCCAGGTGATTTGTATTCACAAAAACTTCTGAAAAGCACCAGCCTAGTGGACACACTGAGACAGGGGTAAGAAGTATCTTATTTTAACATTCTGTTAACACTGTACTTAATATTTAACCAATAAATATTTATTGGCTACTGTTAGATACATGACATATTGAAAAGGCTTAATTAGAAACTTGAAGGGGAGCGTGAACAGCCTCATACATAAACAAAATGCAAAGAATAAAATTAAAATGCTAAGAGATAATACAGTTCTGTAGGGTTTGGAAGGAGGGAAGATGATCTTTTTGGCTGGAAATGCAGAAGGGAAATAATTTGAATTAAGCCTTAAAAAACACATAGCACTTGGCCATGTAGAGCTGAGGAACTGGTCATTTTATGTAAACAGATTCGAGTAATAAAGGCACTGGGAGGCAAATCATAGGCACATATACAGAGAGCAGCTACAGTTGACTGAAAGAGAGGGTACGTGAAGGTGATACTGAGGGCAACACTAAGGAAAATACAGCAGAGCTTTGAATGTTGAGTTGGAATTTATGTTTCATTTAGAGAAGAAGAGAAAGGGTTATTCTGGTGATATATGGAAGATGCTTCAGCAAATACTAGTGTTTTGGAAAAATAGTTCGAGACTTTAAGTTCTGAGTTAAAATCTAGCTGGAGCAGAAACTACCAATCTGGAGATGAGGGTTGGATTGTGCCAGGTCAGTGATCCCAGCATTGACCCCACCATCTTGTGATGCTGCTCATTTCTCTATTTGAAAAAAAATCCATGATAAACTAAGAACTATGGTCTCAAGGACACCCAGGGGGATTTGAAGAGGAAGAACATGCTGAATAAAGTGTTTGGGAGCCTGCTTTGGAGGAATACCAATTTTCTGCTCCCCTTCACAACAAAACTTCGCTAATTGTCTGTATTTACTATCTCTAATCCTTCAGCTCTCAGTACCTCTTCAGTATGGACCAAGCCCCATTCTGATAGTCTCCACTCAGCTGCCAGAGGGTTCTTTAGACATAGTCTGATTATGACAGTTTTCTGCTTCAAGGATTTAAAAACAATGTAGAATAAACACCAGTTTCTTACCATTGCCTAAAATGTAACATGGTCTGGTTCCTGCGTTCCTCTCCAAGCTTATCTCGGATTTTCCCACTTCTCATTCCCTCTACTCTGGTCTCCCAGGCCAGAATTAGAATAAAACACACAGTAGGAGAGATGTAAGCTAAAAGAAAAGGAAAATTCTGTATGTTTCTCTATGTATATGTATGTATATAATTTTTTTTTACTATTGAGAATGATATATGATACATTGATAATTGTGGCTATTTTGGAGGTGGGGGAGAAATTGAGATGGAGAGGGGGAAATTTTTGTTCTGTTCTATCTGTAATGCTTTACCTATTGTATTTGAATCTAATTCATTACCTGTACGGCAAAACGCACTCCTGGGTTTCTCCTTTACTCTTATATTACTACATGGCACATCTGATCACCAAATGTGTGGGGTGTTTTTTCACACTTCAAGTAATTCTCTGCAACACCAGCTGGGTGTCCTCTAATCCAATTCAATTCTGGCACTACCTGGAGTCAGCATCAGATTCCACAAGTTAAGGGTTCAGTCCTGCAAGGCTGACTTCACTTCAGACACCAGTCTCAAGTGCTAGGTTGTCACCTGGACTTCTAACAAAACAGCTATAAGTAAGGGTTTCCACAACCCCTTCCTTGGGATTAGTAATTTACTAGAATGGCTAACAGAATGCAGGGAAACACAATTACTAGTTTGTTATAAAGGATATGAATGAACAGCTAGATGGAGGATTATATGGGGCCAGTTCCAGGAGGATCCTGAGCACAGGAGCTTCTATCCTGGTGATGTCGGGCTGCACCATTCTCCTGACAGGTAAACATGCTTCAGCTTCCATGGTCTCTGACCCCTGTACTATTGGGATTTTTATGGAGGCTTCATCATTTAGGCATGATTGTTAACTCAATCTCTAGCTCCTTTCCCCTTCCTGGAACTGAAAGTTTTAAGCTTCTGTTCATGTCTTTGTATTTCTGGTGACCAGCCATGATCCTGAAGCCGTCCAGGAGCCCACCAAGGGTCACCTCATTAGAACAAAGACACTTCTCTCACCCAGGAAATTCCAAGGGGTTTGGGAACTCTTTTTCAGGAACTGGGGTCAAAGATGATGTTTTATTAGAACAAAAGATGTTCTTAGAGCTCTTTCTAATTAGGAAAGTATAAGTGTTTTAGGAGTTCTGTGCAAGGAATCAGGAAGAGACCAATATATATACTAGTATATATACACTGAGTGGCCACATTATTATGACCACCTGACGTTTGTAGGCAAATTAGCCATACACTGCATCTTATGGGGTATGGAAGCCGAAGGCCTGTTCGAACACCTTTGCTATCTGCAGTTACCAAGATAAAACGTCTCCAATTCGCACAGGAACACAAGGATTGGACAGTCGAGCATTGGAAAAAAGTCATGTGGTCCAATGAATCACGTTTCCAGTTGCATCATGCAGATGGCAGAGTGAGAATTTGGTGGAAACAGCATGAAAGCATGCACCCCACGTGCATTACAACCCTTCAAGCTGGTGGGGGCAGTGTTATGGTTTGGGGCATGTTTTCCTGGCATGATTTGGGCCCTTTAATTCATGTGGAACAACGTCTGAATAGCACAACAGACCTAAGTATTGTTGCTGATCAGGTTCATCCTATCATGTTGATGGCGTATCCCAATGGAGATGGCTTCTACCAACAAGACAATGTGCCATGCCACGGTGCTCGTATTGTGCAGGAGTGGTTTCAAGAACATGAGGGAGACTTTACCTTGCTTAGGTGGCCCCCACAATCACCAGATCTCAATCCAATTGAGCATTTGTGGGATGAAGTTAAAAGAGCCATCAGGCAGCTGGTTCCACAACCATCAAATCTCACAGAACTGGACAGTGCTATTCATCAGGCATGGTGTCAGATTCCTCGCATCACCTTTCAACATCTCGTGGAGTCAATGCCAAGAAGAATCGCCGTAGTATTGAAGGCAAAAGGTGGCCCAATGAAGTACTGATGGGGTGGTCATAATAATCTGGTCACTCAGAATATATATATCCCACGTTCAAAGGCTGCTAAATCGCGTTGTTTACCCATATCTTAAGAAAAAAATAACTTCTGTTGTGGTAAACAACCTGCTTCCCTATTTATAATGGTCTGGCCCTATAGCAACTTCAGCGTGAAATTATAGCTAATTTGCCTACAAACGTCAGGTGGTCATAATAATCATATATATATTTTCTATTATTTCATACCACCTTCAAAATAAATTCTTGTATCCTTTGGCAAATTTTTAAGTTAGATTTTTAAAAAGACTTGGTTAGAATAAATCACTATGCCTGCTATTCTGATGATTTTCAGACACTTTTTTCATTAATTAGTTAATTAATTAATTAACTTACTTATAAAGGAATCTGGGGCCCAGAATAATGGATTATTTTCTAGGCAGAAAATCTCAGAGACTCAGAAATTCGAATAACCCACTCATCTTTGTAGCAAATTCTAGGAATAGACCCAGAGGGAGCTGTGGCCTCAAGTCTATCAGTAATTCATCTAGTGGTTCATCTATCTGTTCATTTGTCTGTCCCTCTGGGGCCACAGAGGATTTAAAATGATTAATTGGGTCTCCTAATGACACTAACATCCTTAGATGACTGATACACCATCTCTAAGAGGTAGTCATCAAAATAACAATGAGATCATTGTTGGATTAACTTGCATGCAAAATGAGTATTCTGAAGGCAATAATATTTATTTGTATGTGTAGACCCTGGAGTTTTAAGAAAAACTTAAGTCTCCCTCCAGTAGAGCCACATTTCACATATGCTAAAGAATAGGAAAGTGTCTCTTCCATATTGGTTTCAATTTGCACTAACTGTTCTAGAAGAATGCAGTTTTTACCAGTACAGAGGTCAGCACCAAGTCAAGATGGATGGTCTCCAGCAGACAGAGTGGCCTAGGGAGGTCCTGTAGGGATAGTTGGGGGTGGTGACTCCCTCACAGATTCCTTTCTTTCCTCCCAAATTCCTGGAACTGCAATAAGCACCAGATCCCCAAACTTTATTTTTACACATGCCCCATGTTCTTTCCAAGAGTAAGGATATGATGTTTTTATTCTACATGTGTGTGTTTTTATTTCAATGGATTTTTAAAGAAAAGAAAAAAATGCCACACGAGCCTAAGGTAGATATATAGGTCACAAGGAATTACACTTTTCCGAGTCATATCACAGCAGGCAAGTGATATACTCTGTTGAACCTTTTCATGGGCACATTGTTAAAACATCTTACCAGAAAATACGTGTTAACCAAAAGTTAAATATTTTACTTATTATGACTTGTAAATAATGATCTTCCTAATAGAGATTTCCATCTTTATCAAACGTCAGTGAGTTCCTAAAGGGCATTTTTATCCTGCAATACCCTGCAAAAGTGGGTCAGCAGAGTATGAAATCACTGAAGATTTAGGTATGACCACAATTGCCTCTGTAACTCAGAGTTAGAAAATGGATTGTCATTTCTGTAACTTTGTAATTTGTGACTGCCTTGTGTATTTTATTGACCTTAAATAATTCTTCTAAGAGAAGACTTATCAAAGCTCAGCAGTCTATTTGCTTTAACCAACGATGTTCAAAGAATTTGATATCACTTGATAAACTTGTACAGCTCTTTACTTGGAAAAATTCTGTCAGAGTAGAACCATGATAAGTGACAGCAAATCCATATTCTCCATTCCTGGCTTTTCTGTGCATTGTGTGACAGAACTTTCTGCAGTATATCTGTGTAAGAAGCTGTAGCATCTAAAAGAATAAAATGCCCACTTTTCTTTCACATGCCTCCTATGGAAAAATCAAAGCCATGGCTCAATCTAACATCCCCTGACTCCCATACTGTGTCCCACACCTGCACTATTGAACTTTGAGAAGAGAGCAAAACACAATGTGTGGTATCACTAAATCTATGTCCTATGCATCTCAAAGGAGACCTTTCCAGCATCTCTGTTTATCTCTTAAAAATTTCCTTCCTAATTCCCCAAGATGACCATTTCATATCTTCTTTCTGTGAATATTCATGCCTCCACAATGATAAAATTTTTTTAAACTTTAATGAGAAAGTAGAAGCATTCAAATAAGGAACCCATCATATAGCTATCTCAGAATGTCCCTTCTGATTAAGATGAAAGAAAATCCTGTCTCTTCCCTCCGCTTGCAGTCTTCACACATTCACTGATTTTTTCCAAACATTTTCTTTCTATAAAGTGGAAACAGACTTTAATATAACTCATATTAAAAACAACAAAAAGCCCTGGGTGGTGTGGCTCTGTTGGTTGGGTTTCCTTTGCTGGTTCAATTCCCAGTCAGGGCACATGCCTGGGTCTCCTGCTAGATCCCCAATGGGGGGCCTGCGGTAGGCAGCTGATTGGTGTTTCTTTCTCACCTCGATATTTCTCTCATTCTATCTCTCCTTCTCCCTTCCTCTCTCTATAAAAATCAATAAAAATATTTTAAAAACACAAAAAAACCAAAGTGTTCTTCTTATACTCCTCCAGCTACCACCTAATTTCCTTTCTCCCTTTAACAATATGGAAGGATTATCTCTATATTTTTATTTTTTTTCTTTATTGATTAAGTTATTACATATGTGTCCTTTAGGATTATCTCTATTGGTTATGTCTACTTCTTCACCTTTTATTTTCATTTAGCTAACTTTTTTTTAGGTTTTTGTTATCACCACCCACTGAAATGTTCTCATCAATAATGAACCTTCATTCATTAAAATATCAGACTGTATCTTACTCAATGTCTCATTATAACTCAATATTATTGACCACTATTTCCTTATTTACATATTGTGCACTCTTGCCTTCTTTGATACATTTACCTGACTTTCCTCCTGCCTCATTAACCACTCCTTTTCAATGTTGTCTTTTTAAATTAATAAATTAATTTTTTAAAATTAAGCTACTTTATTGAGGTATGATTGACATGGAAAAAGCTGTACATGTTTAACAAATACAATTCAATGAGTAAATGTACCCATCAGTCAATGTTTCCTTCCACTCTCTTTATTATTTTGTGTGTGTTGTAAGCACACAACACAGGATCTACCCTCTTAGCAAATTGTAAGTAGGCAACACAGTATTGTGAGTTATAGGCACTATGCTTTATAGCAGACCTCCAGAACTGAGTTATCTTGCATAACAGAAACTTCGTGCCCTTTGATCACCATCCCCTTATCCCCCAACCCCTGGCAACCACCATTCTAATCTCTGCTACTATGGGTTTGACTATTTTATATTCTACATTTAAATGACAGCATAGAGTATTTGTATTTTTGTGTTTGGCTTACTCCACTTCACACAATGCCCCCCTAGCCCATCCATGGTGTTTCAAGTGGCAGGATTTCCTTCTTTAAAATGTCTGAATAACATTCCTTTGTATGACTATGCCACATTTCTTTATACATTCATCTGTCAATGAACATTCAGGTTACTTCCACCTCTTGGCTATTGTGAATAATGCTGCAATTAACATGATGCAGTTATCTTTTTTGAGATCCTGATTTTAATTCCTTTTGATAAATACCCAGAAGTAGAATTGCTGTATTATATGATAGTTCCATTTTTTAATTGAGAAATGTGCCTCAACATAATCAGGGTCTTATATGACAAGTCTATAACTAATATCATACTCCACACTGGAAAGCTGAGTTTATCTAAGATTCAGAATAAGGCAAGGATGTCCACTCTTGCCACTTTTCTTCACTATAGTACTGGAAGTCCCAGCTAGAGCAATTAGAAATAAAAAAAAAACATGCAAATCAAAAAAAAAGCAGTAAAATTGTGTCTGTTTGCAGATGGCATGATCTTTATGTAGAAAACTCTAAAGACTCCACCAAAACCTACTAGAACTAATAAATGAATTCATTAAAATTGTAGGAAAGAAAATCAATATACAAAATCAGTTGCATTTCTATATACTAACAATAAAATGTGTGAAAAATAAATTAAGAAAACAATCCATTTTACAGTAACATCAAAAATAAATAAATACTTAGAAATATACTTAATCAAAGAAGTGAAATATTTGTACACTGAACACTATAAAACTTTGAGAAAAGAAATTGAAGAGGACATAAATAAATGTAAAGATATCCCATGTTGATGGACTAGAAGAATTCATATTGGTAAAATGTTTATACTAGCCAAAGTGATCTACCGATTCAGTGCAATCCATATTAAAGTAGCAATGGCATTTTTCACAGGAATAGAAAAAAATTATAAAATTCATAAAGAACCACAAAATATTTTGAATAGCCAAAGTAATCTTGAGCAAGAAGAGTAAAACTGGGGGTATCTCATTTCCTGATTTCTAATTAGATTACAGAGTTAATATTTTAAAACTTTTATTTAACAAAAATCTCACTGTATGTCAAGCATTATTATTTTTTATAGATACTAAATTATTTATGTTCTCAACAAACTAATAAAGTAGGTATTATTACTATTCCCATTTTATAAATGATGAAACTGAGACAAATTATGAAACTTGTGAGAAGAATCACTAGGCATGGAACATATAGGACTTAACCATGTAATATTTGTGTTCCTAGTAACTACCAAGGTGCCTGCTTTATAGAAGAACTCTCCATGATCTCTTCAAAGTTAGTGTCACTGCCAAGTTATTCACAAGGCTTCCGACTGTCTGAATTTAGCTCTATATTTAGTAGTGATTTAAATCTCAACCTCATTCTCTCTCTCTCTCTCTCTCTCTCTCTCACACACACACACACACACACACACACACACACACACACATTCTCATACACCAGTTCCCTCTTTTTTCTTACCTTCTCCCCTTTCCTCCTAGCACGTTTCATCAACAGTTAATGATTAGTCAAAGAGAAATGTATAGGTATACTGGAATTACTTAAATCAAATGTTTCCAGAACTGACATGTATACTTTTTTAACTAGAGAACACTACCTTCATGTTACATGTCTGGAAACAGAGGTTTGTGTGCCACGCTAGCATGGCCAAGGGTAAACCCGAGGGAGGGCTGTGAAGGATTTAGAAAAGACAGACAAAGAGAATACAACTGGGGCTCGGAGGATCTTCCATGCCTGGATGAGGACACAGAAAGAACCCGCCTGTAAGCTGAGGCTTTATTTTATAGTCAGAGACAAACAAGGTAGTGGTCACCATAGTTACAATGTTCTTGTGAGTTTCTCTTGTTTTGGCAGCACTTGCTGCACCTCTCACAGCCCATTAGCTACCTAGGAAGGATCTAGGGAGTGTCATAAGGTCAAGCTTAATTACGCTAAGAGGGCTGTGCCCTCCAAGCTGGGACTTGTTTGTGGCTCTGCCACAGGTCAATCCGAGGCTTAACCCTATAGCTGCTCCCTACAGGTTTGCACAAGTTAAATGACATATCTAAGATCATATACTTGGCTGGTACGGAATTTAATACAAGTTTCCTGATTCACAACCTACTATTATTTTTATTGCTTCTCTTTGCTGTGTTGAATTATATTAGATTAGAGATTTTTCCCTTTGGTCTGTTCACTAGAGAGAGTCCCCAACCCCTTCCCCTGTTGTTTATGATTGTATTACATATTTTTAAAGCAGAACAACCTGTATTTTTTACTACATAAAATCTTATGCATAATTCTAATGTATGGACAAGATGAAAGTAGAGCTAACTTCAGATCAAGTGCAGGTGGGTCATGGAGTCCTCACCATTCACTGACCCTCATTATCCTCCTCACTGTTACACTCCTCTTTAGTAGCCGAGATAACCAAAGAAAATCAACAAATGACAAGTGCTGGCGAGGATGCAGAGAAAAAGAAACCCTTGTGCACAGCTGGTGGGAATGCAGACTGGTGCAGCCACTGTGGAGAACAGTATGGAGTTTCCTCAAAAAACTAAATATGAACTCCCATTTGACCCAGTGATCCCACTTCTAGGAATATATCCCAAGAAACTAGAAACACCAATCAGAAAGGATATATGCACCCCTATGTTCATTGCAGCACAATTCACCATAGCTAAGGTTTGGAAACAGCCTAAGTGCCCATCAGCAGATGAGTGGATTAGAAAACTGTGGTACATCTACACAATGGAATACTACCGGAGGTAAAAAAGGAGTTCTTACCATTTCCAACAGCATGGATGGAACTGGAGAACGTTATGCTAAGTGAAATAAGCCAGTCAGAGAAAGATAAATATCACAGTTCTCACTCATTTGTAGAATATAATGAACAACAGAAGCTGATGAACAAAAACAGATCCAGAGACAGAGAATCATCAATCAGAACATCAAACCTCAGAGGGAAGGTAGGGGGGAGTGGGGGTAAGGGGGAGAGATCAACCAAAGGACTTGTATGCATGCATATAAGCCTAACCAATGGACACAGACACCAGGGGGGTGAGGGCATGAGTGGAGGGGTAATGGGGGGATAAGGACACATATGTAATACCTTAATAAGTGAAGAAATTAAAAGTAAAAAAAAAAAGAAGATTCTTCGGGGCCTAGAAATGTATGTCACTTTATCGCATGAATATACAGCTTTTTGGAACAGATTTTTACAATAATTCTATCATTGTTTTTACATTGGAAAAAATATATACTGAAAATTAAATTTAAAAAAAACACTGGTAGACTGAATCAGTTAAAATATTAAACTGTTGGGGTCCAACCCCAGCAGGTCCAGGGGTTCCCAAAGGTGTGGACAGAGTCGGCGAAGAAGGAATGACACGGAGACAGCTTTCAGTTGATCAGCAGCCTAGCCAGGTTCTCTAGTTTGGTTCTCTTGCCAGGTTCTCCAGCCAGGTTCTCCAGCCAAGTTCTCCAGCCAGGTTCTCTCTTTATTCTCCTGTTACATCTGTATTTATACCATTTGATTTTAATCCTATCCATTCTATTCCAAAGGTTAGGGCATTTGTTATCTCCATTCCAAGGTCACTACTCTATTGTTCTGTTAAGCTACAAGGAAGCAACTGAAGGATATTATCCTAAGTAAATATTATGTAGTTTAAGCGTGATTAACTACCTGCCTGGCACTTAGTTAAGGGGTTTTACTGATTTATTCCCTTCCTTAGACCTGTTAATCCCTAACTCCAGGGAAAAATCCCCACCTGGGGAAACAACCTTTCTCGGAGAGGTGACCTTGGTTAAAACACATAGCACTAAGAAGGGGAGCAAACATATTAAGAACAGTATGCCATATACGCCAGGTCCCTTGAAACATATGCTGTGCAGATGTTTCTTCCCTGCAGCGACTGTGTCAAGCAGCAAGGATGGACCGGCTTCCGGCAAATTCCCCGTTTTTTATTTTTTAAATGATAGTGCGTGTAAACCAGCGGCCACTGAATCGGGAGATCACTTTGGGTAGTATAAACATTTTACCAATATGAATTCTGGAGATTCTTATTTGAATAAATTATAAAATAAGTAAAATAGTGGCTTTGGGTTTTGGGTTATATAAAGACAAACTGACTTTCTCCTTTGGATACATTAAGAGATTTTACTACTCTTCTTTTGGGGGAGTGCAAGAGCAGAACAAATATTTTGAAATTATCATAAATAATTTTTCTGGATACGTCTAATATTTCTACTTTCTTAGCTTGGAGTATTTTTTAAAAGCCATATCCTTTTAAGTGTTTGAATTACATGATTCTCTGTCCATTGTACTATTGAGGACATGTCTGTCTTTCCTTCTCTTCATCTCTTTCCAACTATACTCTCCTTGTATGCCAAGAACAAGAGCTCCAGGGTGTTCACTCAGTTCTGGTGCCTCTTGCTTCCTAGGAGAAAAATGAAAAGGAAATGTGATTACTTCTCCCAGCCTTCTCTGCTCTGTGGTTGCCACAGTACTGGTGTCCCATGGTGTCCCATGGAAAATAAGAGTCCGTGGCCAGGTGCACGGATTTTCCTGTTGGTGGCTTTAGCAGATGGATGCTTCTGGTGCCCAGGAAGGAAGGCAGATTCTGCCCTCTTTGCCTGATGGTGATAGTCTGGCATTTTCTCAGGGTGTAAACCTGAGAGAGCAAGACCTTTCTACAGTGTTTGCTCAGCAGTGGTGTTTTATGACCATTAGACACTATCCATTATGGCTGTTTGATGACTCGTGCTCACACACACACAGGGACACACTCTCACATACACTCATGCACACACATACACACACACCTACACTTACACTTGTCCTTAGGGGTGCACCAGGGTGACTGAGCACAGCCTGTCTTCATCACCTTAATATTCAGGCCTTTTGAGAGTTGAAATTTTATCTTCTTAGACATAACACCTGCTCTGTTTCCTGACACAGATGAATAATATTTCTTCCAACTAAAAGCCCTAACTGGTAGTGTTTATAGAATATTTTATAGTTTATGAAGTATATTCAAGTTAATTATTTTATTTAAAAACACAAGAGTGTTGTTTTATTTTTATAGATTAAAATGAAAACAAAGCCCAAGGACACACCATTTTTTAAAAATATATTTTTATTGATTTCAGAGAGGAAAGGAGAGGGAAAAAGAGATAGAAACATCAATGATGAGAGAAAATCATTGATTGGCTGCCCCACACTGTGGATGCCACACATTGGGGATTGAGCCTGCAACCCAGGCATGTGCCCTGACCTGGAATCGAACCATAACCTCCTGGTTCACAGGTCAACACTCAAACATTGATCCATGCCAGCCTGGCAAGGACACACCATTTTATATGACAAACCTCTCTTTCTTTCTGTTTCTTACATATACCCCAATTCAGAGTGCTTTATTTTAAAATATTACAAACTAGAGGCTCAGCGTGCAAAATCGCGTGAAACCCAGAGAGACCTGCCACACCCAAGACCCATCAATGCACCAGTGACCGGTTATTTGGTCATTACGGTGTTATGGCGTTTCGGCCACTGGCCTTTTATAATATAGATTATTGTAACATAAGAATTAGTCAGATATGAAAATGTAAAAAAAATAATGTAAGTAGTATTCATTCACACATCACTCAGTTTAAGAAATAGAATATTGTAAATAGAATTGAACCCTGTGTATAGCTCTCCTTATCCATTTTTATTTTTCTTTTCCTGGTAAATAATCACTATTCTGTATCTGGTGTTTATTATTTTCTCATTTTAAAAATTTTATTACATATGTATGGATTTCTAACCAATGTCTAGTGCATTTTCTGACAAGTTCCATAGTTTTTTTTTTGGTTTCAGTTTGTCATTTATAAAATGGAAATAATAATATCTACTTTATTAGGTTGTCAAGAGCATAAGTGATAAAAAGTGTTTGACTTACAATGAGATTTTGTTTAAAATGTTTTAAAGTTCTCATGTATTTTTCTACTTCTTATTTTTTTTCACTACACTATAGGTTTGAGATTCACCCATCTTGATACATGTAATCCTAGTTAATTCATTTCCTCCACTTTCTAGTAGGCCACTTTTTATTACAATTACATTAGGATTTTTATACTTTTTCTCTTTTAAAATAATGCTGCTATAAACATTCTTATACATGTCACCATGGAAGAGAGCCTCTAAGAAATTTATAGAAGGATTTAATTGCCCAGTCAAGGATATGTACATTTTGAACCTCAGTTGTAGAAATTCTTCATATATTTGATTATATTTTTTTATATTTAAACTAGGGGCCCAATGCATGAAATTCTTGCAAGAGTAGGCCTTCCTTCCCCCAGCTACCAGCATCGGCTTCCCTCTGGCACCTGGGACCTGGGCTTCCCTCGCAGCTCTGGCTTTGTCCAGAAAGTTGTCTGGAAGGATGTCTGGTCTATTTAGCATATTATGCTTTTATTATTATAGATTGGCTAATTATATCTTACAACTTTTTTCACCCTCTTATGGTTACTTTTTTATAAGTCTTATATTTAATGTAGTAATATTTAACATTTTCTGCCTTTATGGCATGTTTTTGTGGGGTTTAAATGAAGACTTTTTTTTTTCCTATCCTGAGGTCATATAGTTTCTTAAATATTCTTCTAAAATTTTTTGAATTTTATAGAGATCTATAGATTTTTTATAGATCTCTAATTTATTTGTTTTTTAAGGAATAATGAGATAGAAATGAAGTTTTATTTTTTCATATCAATATATAAAAAACCGTTCTATGCTACATAGATTGAATGGTGGAACGACCCAACAACCAGTTGTCTAAGACGTGTGTTAACCATGACAGGAGTCAGCCGCAGCAGGATGGTGGAGCAGGTGAGCGGTGTTCCAGAACAAGCCTAGGCGTCAGTATCTGTCATGAGGGCGAGCCTCTGGTGGTTACTGAAAATTATTTGATCCTGTGCACTGTGGTCCCACCAGGCCTTCACACCTACTGCTGGCACCCACACCTGCTGCTGGTGCCGGCGCCACTTGCACCCACTGCCGGCGCCTGGCACCAGCCCTGATTGCTCAGCACTGTCAGCGGGTGCGAGGGGTGGCTGCCAGCCCCGATCACCCCTCAGGGCTTCTCCACCTCCCCATGCTCCCTAGGGGCGATCGGGCCTGGCAGCTGCCTCTCGAACCTGCTGCTAGCAATGGCCCTGCTCACACCTACTGCTGGTGCCAGCCCCACTCACACCCACAGCTGGCACCAGAGCTGCTGCTCAAAACTGCTGTCAGCGCTGGAGCTGCCTCTCACACCCGCTGCCAGTGCCCAGCACTGGTCCCGATCGCTCGTCACTGTCAGCAGGTGTGAGCAGCGGCTTCTGGCCCCGATTGCCCCTGAGGGCTTCTCCACCTCCCCCTGTTCCTGAGGAGCGATCAGGGAAGCAGTCACTGCTCACACCTGCTGATGGCACCAGCAATGGGTGCAAGAGGGGCTGGCAGACAGGGGACCGGGGGCAGTGGTGGGAGGGCCAGTTGGGGGCATGGGGGATGAGCCAAGACCCGCCCCTATGCCCACCACAGCCCACAGTTCCTTTCAAGGTGCATGAATTCGTGCACTGGGCCCAAGTGTGTATATAATTATCTCAGTATAATTTATTCAATCTTCCTTTCCTTACTGCCACTTCTGTCTTGTATCTAGTAGATAGATAGGTAAGTAGATAGATAGATAGATAGATAGATAGATAGATAAGCTAGATTTAGCATCAACTGGAGTTTTTCTCTTCTGTTCCATTGCTACATTTGTCTCTAAACCAAATCCACAGTCTTACTTGCTTTATCTATGTATTAAGTATCACATAAAGTAATATTTATGATAATTTTTCTTTTTATATTTTCAGCTCTATCTTCTTTCATAAAAATTTAAGGATCTTCTCAAATTTGATGAAAAACTCTATGAACATTTTGATTGTCATACTATTTTCATCACTCTAAACTGCCCTTCCTGTAAAATCAAACTCTTTATTTTATCTATTTTTTCTCAGATTTATGAGTATATGATTTTTGTCTCATCAAGGAAGTCCATTTTGGATCTGGATTTATGTGTGTGTGTTTAATGTATTCAATAAGTGGTAAGGCTGATAACTACCCTAAAGTGCATGGTATAGGTTTCAGAATTCATCTAACTAAAAATGACCACTCCTGTCCTAGATGATTTTACTCAGTGGATAGAGAATCAGCCTGTGGCCCTAGCCCATTTGGCTCAGTGGATAGAGCGTCGGGCTGAGGATCAAAGGGTCCCGGGTTCAATTCTGGTCATGGGCACATACCTTAGTTTCAGGCTCCCCCTCAGGCCCAAAACCTGGTCAGGGCTCATGCAGGAGGCAACCAATCAATGTGTTTCTCTCACATCGATGTTTCTCTCTGTCTTTTCCCCTCTCTTCCACCCTCCTTAAAAATCAATGGAAAAAATATCCCGGGGTGAGGAAAGAGAGAGAGAGAGAGAGAGAGAGAGAGAGAGGAGAGAGAGTCAACCTGCGAACTGAAGGATTCCAGGTTCTATTTTGGTCAAGGGCACATGTCCGGGCTGCAGGATCAGATCCCCAGTAGGAGGCGCACAGGAAGCAGGCAATGAATGATTTTCTCTCATCATTGATGTTTCTCTCTCTCTCCTTCACCCTTCCTCTCTAAAATCAATAAAAATATATTTTAAAAAATAAAATAAAAGTGACCACTCCCTTCAGTACTTTAGAATTACTGAAAAACCAAGGACATTATTTTACTTAAATGATGTCAGGAGACTTTGCTGGTGAGTTACACCTTAGGGATTATTATTCTTTTACATCATTTAGGCTCTTTCGTTGCTACAATAACACATAGTAGACACAGTTGAAAGAACTCTGACCTTGCAATCTCTGGCCTTTACTTCAGGCTCAGACTTTGCAACTTATGGTTGGTGGGAAATCATTTACTTGAGCTTGGGTTTTCTCATCTGTAAATGAAAATAATAATACACAGCTTGCCATTTATTTTAGTAAAAATAAATGAGATAATAAATGTGAAATGACTTAGCATACTATCCGCTATGTTTTAGATGTTTAACAAAAATTAATTTCCTTCTTCTTCAGAGGAACAAATTTCAGGATATCTTACCCAAATCTTTGTTAAGTAGCAAAAAAGAAACATTGTTTGCAGGTGATTTAACTAATTGTTAAAGTAATGACAGTAATGGCTTGATTAAATTTTAATGGCTAAAGGAGTATGATTTATTTCATATTCTGTAAAAATTGTAAGTGACTTATGTCAGGCTTTGGAACAAGATTCCTTTCTTAGAAATTTAGCTTTACTATTTACTAGCTATGTGATCTGGAGAAGTCAGTTTTTGTATTGGTTATAATGCCTATGGATATAATGCCTTTAAGGTC
>NW_005871071.1:3802806-3903138 GCF_000147115.1 Myotis lucifugus | reverse complement strand
GTGAGCCTTAATACCTGGAATTTTCACAATAACTTTCACAATCATCACTCAATGTGTGCACATAGGTAAGTGGGATAAAGGAAGATTGATGTTTGTTTATCCCAATTATTATTGCCAGATGTATATGCAAATCACAATCCCATCAGGATGCATTCAAATATTAGTAAAGAAATCAGTGATCAAATACTTTCAAGTCTAGGACTGCAATGGCAGAGAAGGAAAAAGAAGAGATTCTAGACCTTCTGAGTGTTAAATTGGAGAATTGTGATTGACAAGGCTCTGTCCAAAGACATGAACACATTTTTATATCTTTTCAATAAAAATGCAAAGATATTTTAAAATCTGCCATAGGTTTTCCCTTTTTGACAAAACATAAGAAACATGAAGAAAACTACATCAAGGCACATCATAAGCAAATTGGTCAACACAGGTAATAAAGAACCAATTTTTAATAAATAAACTTAATTATACTTTGTATTTAATAGAATACTAAAGCCTTGGTGCACGAATTCATGCACAGGTAGGGTCCCTAGGCCTGGCCGGTGATCAGGGCTGATGGGGGCCTTTGGTCTGCTGGCTGGGGCCTTCCTTCCAGCTGCAAACCAGGGCCTCCCTTCGTTCCACGCCACCTCCTGGTGGTCAGCACATGTCATAGCGAGAGCAATCAAACTCCTGGTCTCCCAGTCAAACTCCCGAGGGGACACTTTGCATATTAGGCTTTTATATATATAGATGTGGTGACTGGGGGAAGACACTAAATGATATAATTGGTAATGTTTTTCTAGCCAAACTGTAGCTTTTAGGTTTTTCTTCCCTATGGTTATAATCCAGGACCTGTACTATACAGACATACCTTAGAGATATTGCAGGTTTAGTTTCAGACCACTGTAATAAAACAACTACCACATAAAGCCAGTCCTAATCTTTCTGCCAGCTGGGGGTTTTACCTTCAGGTTTAAAAAAGGTAATACCTGTGAAGCGCAATAAAACGAAGGGCAATAAAACCTGGTATTGCCACCAGTTTTCTCCACTAGGTGCTGACCGCCCCCCTCCCTCCCGCATATGTATGCACACACCTGAGCCAGATGCCTATGGGTGACCTGGGCTCCCACCACCATTCCCCCAAGCCAGGCCTCATTTCACTTTGCTCCATCCCATCCCAGACCCTGTCTCTGTGACACCCCACCCACCCCTCCGCCAAAATTTGGCCCCCTCCTCTGCACTTTAGCATCCAGGTGCCAGCAGGCTGGGAGCCCTGGGCACTCCAGCCCCACGTGCAGGTCACTTCACGGATGGGAAACAGCTGCTGCTGCACGAGGGAGCGGGTGGGCGGGGACACGGAAACAGGACAGGAGGCCGAGGAGGGAGAATCGCCAGGAGCAGGGGCCCGGGACCCTGGGGAATCCTGGGGAAGAGGAGGTAGAGACTGGGGGTGAGTTAGGGAGCGGGGAGCAGGCTGCACCGCAGGGATGGGACCAAGGCCGTGTGTCACAAGCAGCCCCTGGAGGAAGCCTGGCAGCTCCAGGACAGAGCAGGTAAGGGGCCAAGCCCGGGGGGTGAAGAAGCCCCTCCTCTCTACCTTTGTACCCCAATGACCCCGATGCCCCAAGTGACTAAACTTAGGTCCCTCTCGGGGCTGGCCTCCCAAAAGGAGTGGTGAGATTCAAGGGCAACTGGGTATATGCCTCTCCCCCCACACACAACTGGGTATATGCCTCTCCCCCCACACACACCTTTTTGCTGATGACTGAACTTATCTTAAAAGCAAATAGGACCTTTCACTTCCACACATAAAAGGCTGAAGTTATAATACAAAGGGGGAAGTTTCCTGACCCCGAATGTGTTCACAGTAAAGTGCCGGTGACTGAGAGGGGAGTCCCAGCCCTGAGAGAGGTGAAGGGGACGCCTCCCCGCTGCAAAGGGCCCTGGAACGGGAGGCTGAGGGCCTGGAGGACGGAATTCCCAGCCTCGCCCTTGTCTCCTGGGCCCGGTTCACCGAGACCAGCCTCAGCGCCGGAGGCCTGGCGAGCAGAGCTCCTGGTGTGGGCAGGGGCGGTCCTGGGCAGGGTCCCTGCTTGCGCGTCTCATCTGTGAGGTCACTGGACTGTTGTGTGGAAGCGACTCACCGTCTCCACGCCGCAAGGACTTCCCAGTGCTGAGTTCCCGGAGGAGCCTTCTATTCGTGGGCAGGGACTCAGGGAACAGATAGGCTTCCGTGCAAAGGGACAGATGGAACGGGAGGCTTTCTTCCCTGTGTGGATTCCCTACTTACACCTAACGGACGCCCCTCCCTGATCTACAGCATCTTTTCCAGAGTGACAGCACCTCTCCCTTTGGCTCAACTTCTCCTCCATCTCCTCGGCCTCCCCTGCCGCCTGTGGGGACGGCTCCCTTCCCGCATCTGTCTGTCTGCCCGGGGATGGGGCTTGGAAGTCATTTCAGCTGGTGGAGCCCCATTTCTCAGCCTTTTTAAATGATGTAACCCACACACACCTGTGGCTGCAATGGTGGCTCTGCCCCTGAGTGAGTGGGTAGTTTTTAGCCCATGAGGAACGTGTCTGCACGCTCTCCAACGGCCCCTCTTCCTAATCAGGACGCTGGAAAGTACTGGGACGCGGAGTTCACCGAACCCCCCAGAGCACCCCTTACTTAGACTTCAAGTTCTCTCTGTGTCTTCACATTTACTGTCTCTTCATTCAATGCCGGTAAAGGAGGCGGGGCGCGTGCCATTCGTCTCATTTGACAGCTCAGAGAGGAGAAACAAGACCCAGCAAGGGTTTGCTGTGCTCACAGAGTAAATCAGGAGCAGACCTGGATCTGGAAGGGAGCCCCTGTGGGTGGTCCCTGACCCAGGCTTCATGGCCTCAGGGCTGCCTATCAGGCCTCGTGAGCTCACCTGACCCTCACTACGCCGGACCTGCAGGTGAGGCCTGAGGCCGCCCCTCCACGGGGAGGATCAGCCACCAGCCAGGGCCCCCCTCGCTCCAGACAGAGAGGGTGTGGGCCAGCTGAGTCAGGCCGTCCAGCCTGAGCCAGGGACTATGTGCAGTAGGAGCCAAGGAGATTGGCAGCTTTCTAGAAACTTGTTAGGTTCTTTAACGGAGACTTGTGGTAAACAACATTCTCCAAATAAGTGTCTGCAATGGATAAGATTTTCTAAATAGTTAAACTTTACAACTGATTAGAAATCTCAGTATCAAGGTGCTTTGGGTAGAACACCACCCCTCCCTCACAGAGGGTCTTGCTCTAACTTCTCTACGGGGGTGGCCGAGTCCGGGTCTGTGTTCGCAGACCTGTGTGTCTTGATCAAATCTTCGGTCATTCTCTGTCCTCTGTGGGGGGGTGAGAGTAGGAAGGGTGTGTGTGTGTATAAGTCTGTGCAGCACACCAGCGCTGATTATTCTATTACATGGGATGTCCTGGCTACAGTCCTTACACACTTTCTCTTTTTCCTCACTCTGTTGAGAAGATTTTTGTCCAGATCATTGACTCCATTGGTTATGGCAGCCTCCCTCTCCCCATCTTCAAGAAGAGAGAAGCTGTTTATCTTTCTTGAGAAATCTTATGGTTTAGGTGGGAAAGGTCTGGCTCCCTGCAGGCCCTGAGAGGAAGATCCAAGAAAGAAAATAAACCTGTGTTTGTGGCATTTCCTGGCTGCCCCAGCATTTCTCTGCAACTGACCTTGATAAAATTTCATCAAAGGCGTTGGTCCATCAGCCCTACTGGTTATTAAAACATCATTTACTGTGGGAGGTACATTAGCATTTAAGATACTGGTCTTTTTTCGCATATAACGTGGCATATATTATCTCCATTTTTTTGTGTGTGTTATCACATTCCTGAACACTAAATACAACTCCTAAAGCATATGGAAAGCAATTTTAAAATATAGTATGATAGGTAAGGAAGCGTTCTTAAACAATGGGAGGACACATCCCAGTCTTTCGAAGAATGACTCAGCATTATAGATTTCATTTTCCTTACATTTTTTTTAATTTTTATTTTTTCAATTTTATTGAAATAGAATTAACATATAGCACTGCATAAGTTCAAGTGTATGACGTAGGATTTGACCTACAAACACTGTGAAATGATTACCACATAAGTTTAGTTAACATCTATCACCTCATACAGATACAAAAAGAAAAAGAAAAACAATGTTTTTCTGTCTTGTGATGGGAGCTCTTAGGCATTACTCTCTTAACATCTTTCATATATACTGTACAACTTTCAAATATACTGCATGGTTAAATATAGTCATCATGTTGAATGTTACTTCCCTAGTACTTATTCACTTTATAACTAGATGTTTGTACCTTTTTATTACTTTAATCCAGTTCTCCTACCTCTGATCATTGTAAACCTGATTTCTTCTTCTATGAGTGGTTTTGTTGTAGTTGTTTTTTATTTAGATTGTACATATCAGTGAAATCATCCAGGTTTTGTTTTTATCTGACTTATTTCACTTAGTATAATTCCCGTTAAGATTTATCCATGTTGTTGCAAAAGGTAGGATTTCCTTTTTTTTATGGCTGAATAATCATTATCTATCTATCTATATCTATATCTATCTATATCTATATCTATATCTATATCTATATCTATCTATATTTATATATAATATTTTCTTTATCCATTCATCAGTGGATACTTAAGTTGTTTCCATGTCTTGGCTAATGTAAATAATGCTACTGTGAACATGGGGGTGCAGATATCTCTTGGACATAGAATTTTTGTTTCAGATATATTTCCAGAAGTGGAATTTCTGGATCATATGACAGTCCTATTTTTTAATTTTTTGAGAAAACTTCATGCTGTTTTCTATAGTGGCTGTGCTAATTCACAATCCTGCCAACAATGCACAAGGGTTTCCCTTCCTCCACATCCCAGCCAGCATTTGCTATTTCTTGTTTTATGAAGATAGCCATTCAAACAGGTGTAAAATAATACCTAGTGTGGATTTGCTTTGTATTTGCCTAATAATCAGAGCGTTAAGCACCTTTTCATGTACCAGTTGGTCATTTGTGTAGCTTCCTTGGGAAAATGTCTACTCAGGTCCTTTGCCCATTTTTCAATAGGATTATTTGTTCTTGTTTTTTGCTTGTTTGTTTGTTTTATGTGTTGCGGGGGGGGTTGCGATTGAGTTATACGTGTTCTTTATAAATTTTGGGGATTAACCCCTTAACAGATATATGCTTTGCAAATATTTTTCCCATTCCATTGGTTGTTTTGCACTCCGTTTATGGTTTCCTTTGCTGTGCAGAACATTTTTAGTGTTATGGAGTCCCACTTGCTTGTTTTTATTTTGAGACTTGTACTTTAGGTGGCATCCAAAAAGTTATTGCCAAGACCCATGTCAAGGAGCCTTTTTTCCTATGTTTGCTTCTAGGACCCATAACCTTAACCTTAACCCTAACCCTGATCCTACATTTAAGTCTTTAATCCATTTTGAGTACATTTTAGTGAATTGTATAAGATAGGAGTCTAGTTTCATTTTTTTACATATGAAGCTCCAATGATCCCAACACCATTTACTGAAGAGACTGTCCAGTAAGTAGTCCTGGCTCCCTTGCCAAATATTAGTTGCCTGTAAATGCATGAGTTTATTTCTGGGCTCTTGATTCTGTTTCATTGCTCTCTGTGTCTGTTTTTATGCAGGACCATATTATTTTGATTATTGTAGCTTTTGATATTGCTTGAAATCAGGAAGTGTGATGCCTCCCACTTTGTTCTTTCTCAGGATTGCTTTGACTATTTAGGGGTCTTTTGTGGCTTCTTATAAACTATAGGATTTTTGTTTTACTTCTGTGAAAGAACAAACCTTAAAAACAGCCACGAGTAGAGGACACCAACAGAGCCATACTCCAAGAAATGTTGAAGTCTTTCAGGAAGTAGGAAAATTATACCAGATAGAAATATAAATTCACACAAAAGAATAAAATGTCAGTTTTATGGGAAATGGGTAAGAGTGTCCCTGCTCATAAGGGATTCAAACTCATTAGGAAGTAAAAAGCTTGGGGAACAATTTATTATTCAGCAAAGTCAGCCTAATTAAAGTATCATTAAATTAATATATTAAAATAATGTATTTTTATCTTAATCAGTGATCTAAAAGATTTTTAGTGAAATTAGAATATGCTTTACTTCTCTTTCTTCTCAGGACTTTACTTCACAACAATCTCTCAAAAGTCTTTTAAATTCTGGGGTTTACTTTCATATGTCAAAATAATGTGCTTACACTGCCATTCCTCAGTTCTCATTATTAATTGTCATCTATTTCACCCTTCTCTATATCTCACATTTTTATTGAAATAGTTCTTGTTGGTGTTCACTATGCATATTTTTATTGCAAACCCAGTAGAATCCTTCTCCTAAGTTTATTTAGTTGAATATCTTGTGTTTTTCCTAGAATTATTGATTGCCTGTTTCTTCATTTCCTTAATTTTCTATTACCCTACTTTTTCCCCACACGCACTATGTTACCTAGCTGACAACCATCAATATTATTTCCCAATATTATCTCCTCAGGCTTGGGCCAGGGCTGGTTTCTCGGGATCCTGGCTTTATTGTTCTTCCTGGGACTTGTGTTGGCAACCATTCCAGGAGTTCCTTTCATTGTCTTCATATACTGCCTGGATCCTGTCTCTTTTGGGGTTTGACTCTGTTTCTATGGAGATCAGTAGCTTTCTGAGAAAGTCTTCATTGGACACATTTTAATCTGTGTTTGGAGGGGAACAGCATATTCATACCACCAACACACACTATGCTCGGAAATGTCTCTGTCCATAGTGACTTTTTATAAAGTTTTTCAAGTGTTTATTTTTTTCACAAATTTCTTTGTTCTTCTCTCTGGAATTCTTTTAACTTGAAGTTGAACTTCCAAGGTTAATGTCTAATTTTTTAATCTGTTCTTTTTAATTTATTTTTTCTTGTCTGTTCTGACTTCTGAGAGCTTTTTTGAACTATGTTCCTCAATACTTTAATTGAATTATTTTATTACAGCTATCAGATTTTTAATATACAACAGTTCTTACTTATTCTCTCATAGTTACATTTTATTTTTTATGAAATATGGCTTCTTATCTCTCTAAAGAAGTTATATTTATAGTTTTCTTTTGTGCCTCCTGACTTTTCCATATATTGACTATGGTTCATTTGGGTTTATCATTTGGGTTGTTTGTGTCTGTCTTTCATATTAGCTGTTTGTTTTTCTATGGGTGCATGTGTAAGAATGAGGTGCTGGGCAGATGGCTGAAAGCTCTTTGCACTTGGATGGCTTTTGATAACTGGTGGGTTTTATTGTGGGGTGATATGGTGATAAGATTGAATTTTCACTGATGTGTGTGTGTGTGTGTGTGTGTGTGTGTGTGTGTGTGTGTGTGTGTCTGAAAGGGTGCAAATGTCACTTTCTGGAAATCTCATCTCTGAAGCTCTACACTGTGCCCAGAGGAGAAGCCTCCAGTTCTCCTAACTGAGGGGCATATCCTGCTCGTGTGGTTCTGGGAGCAGAGCAGCATAGGGTCTGATAGTTCAGCGGTTCATATCTAGAGTTTTATTTAACTTTGATGGTTTTATCTCATTCGCATCACTTGCCTGATGTTTAGGTTGATAGCCTCTCAGATACAATTTCTCATGAGGATAAACCTTGGGTCTCCTTCCTGAGGCAGTGACAACTTGATGGTGAACAGGACCTGGGGGGCCAAACACTGTATGTGTGTATCTATGATTATTTGTGGCCCTTGCCACCTGGTGCCTCACAGTTTGGATCCTGTCAGGGGTTCTTGTGACATGAATAAGTTACTTCTGATAGTAACTACTCACTTTGGGCTCTTTCCTGTTGCTTCTTTCATTCTGGGGGGTTTTTATATTTTAATATTTTATTATAACTTTGGTAGAGTCACAAAAGGGCGAAGAGATACATGTTTTTGGTCAATTGCATCAAGTTTTAATATGAGTTCTGTGTTGCATTTTGAAGTCCTTGGGTAATTAAGGAGTAGAGAGATTAAAACAAAACAACACCCTCTACCACAAATGAAAAAAAAAACCAAACAAAAAACCACTTTACCAGCTTATGATGAAAATCCAGAAGCAGGGAAATCATATCAACTATTGCAGAAATCATGAAAATATGAACTAAGACAGTGACAGGCCTGAATAGAAGAGTGTTAATGGGAGAGGGATTTAGGAGGTGGTTTCAACCAGACTTAGTGACTGGTTGAACATGAGTATGAATGTAATAAAAATTCAAGGATGATTCTAAGGTTTTTGACTTCATGACTGGGTGGAAGCCGCCACCATCTTTTAAAGAGAACACAGGAGGAAGATTGGCAGAGGAATAGATCAGCTCTATTTTAAACTTACTAAATTTGAGATGTCTGAGGCTCACCCAAGTAGAGGAGCTCTAGATAGATACTTGGCTCTTGAAGTTTGAAGGGCAGGGACTGTAATGTTTTCTAGTCATCCCCAATGTCATGGTTGTGATGAGCTCAGATAATTATAGTTTGTTAGTATAGCAATATTTCTAGATCTCTTGACTCATTCAGCAGCAGATTTAAGAAATACAGTAATTCCATTTCAGAAACATCTGCCTTTATTTGAAATGAGAAAGAAATATAAGACCTCTGAGACTCATGTTTATAGAAATAAGGGATGATATATATGGACCAGGATCTGAAGCTTAGAGTTTAAGTTTGTCAGAGTGTGTGATTTCCATTCTCATAAAAATAAAGCATTACTGAATCTCAAGTCATCTTGAAGAGAATAAATATTAAAACAAGGACTTGAAATATTTCAGTGACCAACTGAACTCCTCTCAACCTTAAGAAAGCACACTAAATGAAAATATTTTCAGGTTTGCTATGAAAAAGTGATTCAGATTTGGGAGTTTACACAGAATGACTTGAGGTGAACTTGCTCAGAATAAAAAGTAGCATATAATCATTATTTCACATACATACTGGTTCTTATTTTCTTTAGATTCAGCAGAAAAAAATCAACCATTCTTTCTTTAAACAAAATTAATTCTTTACTTTCTGTTCCATGTACTATCTCTTCATATCATTTTACCTACCAAATGTCTTTCTCCAGTCATTATTCTCTTCCATTCCTCCTCTGAAAAGTCTTTTAATCAATACCCACCATATGACTCAGGCTTAAACTGGCCAAGATATTAAATCAGCCTGTGTTTAATGGCAACTGGACAATATTGAAAGTTGAATGAAGTGTGATACTGGCAGTCGGTAGTCTGACAAGATAGAAAGAGAATTTTCCTTTTTTTTTTTTTAGTTTTTAGACTAAGCTTCACATTGCAAAATACTGATTCAGGAAGTACTCTTGCTTATGTATGTTTCTCTACTGTGTGTTGTGTGTGTGTGTGTGTGTGTGTGTGTGTGTGTGTGTAATGAAAGCTGCTTTTGGAGTGAAGTTGCATTCCTAGAAACATAAATTCTCCAAATTAGTTTGTTATATAGGTTAGTATGCAATAGGCATCATCTGACCATGTAGAAATTAAATATATATTTGTGCAGAGCAATATCAGAAAATTAGAAAGCACATTATTACAACATCTATTTTAATTGATATAAAAAAGTTTTGACTGATATACTTGACAGTTTTTTAAATTTCGAGCCTCAATTCCATATTGCAATTAGATGCCTGATCCATTGTCTGAATTTTTACACAAATAATTGAATAGAATAAAGCTGAGGATAAGAGCTACCCAGGTAACAAGGGGGTAAAAGGGCTATAACAAAAACAGGCATATTTATATGTTAAACAGTGATTTAAATATCAATTTAAATAATTCCAAAATGGTAGCTTAGTGTAGTTTCTGACACACATGCAGTATTTTTATGTATTGCTTGGTATACACAAGTGTGTACCAGGCACTGAGTTAGAATGTAGAGTCTGCTATAAAGATGACCCCCTGGTTTCTATTGAAGGAGCTGCACTATGTAAGAGAGGCAGTGAAATAAGGCAGTGCTTAAAATCTATGTTTTTAATTGAACTTTTGAAACCCAGCTGAAAACAGGAGCAGAATTGGCTTCAATAGCACTACCTTTTTTTCTATGGAATGAGAACTGAGCTGTTAGTTTAGAAGGAATTAATGTGATGTATAACACTTAAAGGAAGTAGAGTCTTTGCTCAAGCTTTTATATTAAACTAGAGGCCCAGGGCACGAAATTTGTGCATGGGAGGGCGGGGGGGGGGGATGGTCCCTCAGCCTGGCCTGCACCCTCTGCAATCCGGGACCCCTACACCTTTTTCTTATCTAGCTAACCTCTTCACATTTTAAAAAAATTAACTGAAATACCACCTACTCTAGGAAATCCTCTTTGAACAAATCTCTTTACAATGTGTATTAAGTATTTTCATAGTATACCATTCTTTTCCTTTAGCAGCAATTTAGAGTAGATGCAATGTGCTTCTCATTCTTGCATCTGAATTTTTTCTTGTTGCTCTTGTAATAGTGAAGCTTATCCAATTTACATTTGCCCTTCAAGGGCTTATATTTGGTTCAGTTTCTAGTTGGCTCCCTGCTTTTTTTTTAAGCAATAAATTCAGGTTGCGATAGTAAACCTCACTTGTAATCAAGCCTGTAGGTCTCCCTATCTGATTATTTCTATAATACCTATCACTTTAGCATACCAGAGATTGCGTTCATTTATAGAAAATAACAATAAATGTCACCTGATCATTTGATCTTCTAGTAATATTTTATAGCAAGATGTATTATTCTAGTAATTTAGCTATTACAAAACTGAGGTGTACAGAAATAAATCACATTGAACAATAAAGAATGTCTCAAATATCAAAGCATAGTACACTTAGGGCCTCCCTTGTTCTATGCCTCAAATATCATAGCGTAGTACACAGTTCACATGGAACTCAGCTTCCTTTAAAATAGGAAGGGATGCCATACTCATGAAGCAGCTACTTCCACACATATATTTTTTTTATTTAATTCACAGCACATACTCTTTGTACTAATTGTTGGAAAATTACCCTAGCAATTGCCTCTGTTCCTCTCTGTATTGTTGCCTTACATTCTGATGTCATTACTGTGCTTTATCATCCACTCGCTCTAATAAGATTGTGAATTTTTTAAGGGCAGAGATCATGACTTGAGCTTGTGTTTCTCTGTCATGGTGCCTAGATAAATACTCAAATGCCATCCAGTCCAAATGACTGTGATGAGAGAGGCCTACTGTTGCTGGAGACCTCTGGTTTTTATTTAAGGAGCCTCACTTGTTCTGTGCCTTTACAGAGGGGTGAGTAGGGGCTGAGGGAATTCGGGGAAACCCAGACAGAATTTTCCTCCTGAAAGATTTTGCTAAGCTGGCGCCCGGCTGGCTTCTTTGCCCAGGACCACCGAGCATTTGTCCAATTAAAACCTGAACACACAGCAATAACAAAGGCACTGGTCTCCTACTGCTAATGTGTGGGGATCAAATCCCAGCCTGCAGGAACTCACCCCCAGTCAGGACCGGCCCGATGGGTGGACCTGGGCTGGTGCTCCTAACTCTAGGGAAAGGGAGACTTCCCATGACCCAGGAAACTATTAACTGAAAAATCAGAGAAGCACAGAGGATAAGTCAAAAAACACGTAAGATAATGCTGGCGATTCCTTCAATCTCTGGTGTAAAAACAAAGCAAAACAAAACCCTGAACTTGTACACACATGCGCAGAAAAACGTTGCTCAAGGGAAAAGCGAATCAGACCCAGGCCGGAGGGCTGTGGGCTAGAGGCCCCGGAATCCACGCCATGCGCCCGAACAGGTCCATAGCGCAGGCTGGTTGGTGGAGCAGCTTCTTCACCTGGGACCTCTGGCGGCTTGGCCTCTTCACCCTGGGACCTCAGGGTGGCTTGGCTTGGCTTGGCCTCTTTGCGGCCACCAGGACTCCCGCCGTGCCCCCTCCCACCCCGCAGAGCAGCAGGCCCCACCCCCCCTGCTGTGGGGGCCTCCATTTTGTTACTGTGTGATGGTCAATTTGCATATTCTTTATTATATAGGATTATTATATAGGATAGCATTTTTCCTGTTACTTTGGGATGGTTTTGCCCTCCACTTTTAAGGAAACATGAGAATAGATTAGATCATCTATAAAGGTCTCTATTTTCATTCTAAGGTTACATAAAAAGGGCAGAAGCATCCTTTAAAATGAAACTTTCCATTAGAAGATTTGGGTATTGAGAGGATTGAAATTTTAATCTTTTTTCACTAAAAATTACCAAAAACTGGTCAGAGCAAAGAAGAGCACGATGGTTTCTGTGACTTTAATACCACACACTGTAAAACAGGAAAATGCATACTTCAGAGAAAAATTCAAGTGTCTAACAAAGTACAAGAATTATTTGTTTTTTATTCTGTTTTGTAGGAATGACTGTTTTCTTTTAGAATCTGTAGCATATTTTTGGAGATAATGGCTTGATAGTTTTTCTGTTATTTCAACAAAAAATGTATTTTACTAAATAATGCTTTTATTTAAAATATAAAACAATATAAATCAAGAAAAAAGAATCTGGCATAACCATAATATTGTAGTAGATTTGATTTCAAATTTTAAATTATACTAAGTTACCTGAATTTTCCCCCATAGCATATAGGTTTACCTGCAAAGCCAGATAAGAATTATTGATGTTTATAGTAAGGGGCTTGTCCTTCTTTATGCTGTAACTTGACATTTTCTCTCCATTTTTATTTTGTCAAAAATATACAAAATATATTTTAGACAAAATATAATAGTATATTTAAAAGAAGTAAAGGTATAGAGCCAGTTGAATTTCTCTCCATTGGTTGATTTAGTGATTGATTACAAGGGAAGGAGTCTGCTGTGGGGGATACTATACATACAAGCAACTCATCAGACAAAGGCACTCCTCAGCAAACTCAGAGTAAGAAGCCTTCCATGTAGCCATTCCATCTTGGGGTGGTTTGCTCTGACACATTCATCTGGGAGGAATTCTGATATATGGAGTGAGAGTCAAACCTGGAATATGGTGTGAGCTTTTAGTTCCTTTACCTGGAGTAGAGTCCCTGTATTCTCCACCTGCCTGCCCATGGGGATACGCCACCCACCTGCTGTTTTCTGCACTGCCTGCATTGAGAGATGGTTCCTACTTAGGCTGAAATAAATGTTTTCATCTATAGCTGTCTCAGTTTCCAACTAACATTTTACAAAACTGAAAGCTAAAAGTAGCTAGCAACTTTTCTTTCAGCAGAGGCGAACTTTTTATAAACTATATTTTCTGACTAATACAAATAATTCTTGTACTGCTTCATTTTCACTCAGAATAATCCAGACATTATAAACTCTGTGTGTACAGTACTCCTGGATAAGAGGTAGGATTTTATGAAACACTGTGAGTTGCTATGATGGGGATATGGGTGTATTTGGAATGTTATTGGGTACATTATTGGGAAAAATATTATGAGATCTATTTTCCCTCCCCAACAAAATCCATTCAGACAGACTGTGACAACCCTTTCCCCATCAGTGTCACTCTGTTTGGTGGCTATACCATCTTCCTTGGACTCTATCAGGGAAGAAAGGGGCTATTCTAAACATTATCTCCAAGTATGGTTGCAGGTCCTTTTGTTTAAACTAGAAACATTAGAAAATCCCTAACCTGGTGAATTCTATAAAAGACATACATTACTTTTCAAATATTCTATTCCAGGAACAGTAGAGAGAGATGTTGTCATTATTCTATTTGTGGGGTCAAATGAGTCTGAGGGCAGGTCAACTCTGGGTATTCAGTGTAACCTGGGAAGTGGGATTGCTTTCTGCGTTTTGAAGACTTGTGGTGAAGGTATTACAGGAATAAACAACTCATTTTGTGGTAGTTGGTTTCAAAATTATTAAAAGAGGCTCCCATGCATTAGAAATAATTATAATAGAATGTTATCTGAACACTATAGCTCTAGCCATATGATGTCTCTTGTGAAAATTAATGATTATTAGTTTTCTAGACCATTAAGCAGAGCCTGGAGTAAAGATCAAAGTTGGTTTTGTGAATTTTCTTCCTCACAAGTTTTGGTGCCTAATATAATTATCACAATTTTTAGTGATTTCCTTGAAGAGAACTGATTAGCCTCATGAATGACTTCATTAGAGATTACCAAGCTAACTGAGGCAGGAATGAATCTTGATGGCTTAGTCCTTCCTCCTGCAACTTCAGACAATAGTAAACAATTGCTTTCCGAAAGCTCACACACCACTGCACTGTCTTTAATGCATAATGCTTATTTTCAGGGTTATTCCTAGGTTAAATGAATCCAAAAGTTATATCCATGGATTAGACTCTAATTCTTCCGATTGTTAGAGCAGGAGAGAGCTCAACCCCTCCACCCCTTCACCTGTCCCCTGCCTCCACAGCTGTCAGCCTGCTCGCTCGCTCTCTCTCTGAGTCTGTCTCTATTTTTGGTTGTTAGTTAATTTTGTTCAATAGATTCCGCATATAGGTGGAAAGACTTGGTACTTGTCTTTCTCTGACTGGCTTATTTCATTTAGCATAGTGCTCTCTAGGTCCATCTATGCTGTCACAATGAGTAAGATTTCCTTTTTTATGGCCAAGTAGTATAAATGTACAATAGCTGTTTTATCTACTCATCTACTGATGGGCACTTGGGCTGCTTCCAAATCATGGCTATTGTAAGTAACGCTGCGGTGAATGTAGGGGTGCATATATTCTTCCAAATTAGTGTTTCAGGTTTCTTCAGATAAATTCCCAGAAGTGGAATTGTTGGGTCATAAGGCAGTTCCATGTTTAATTTTTTAAAGAGAAAGAAACTCAGAGACACAGACAGCAGTGTGGTGATTACTGGGCATGGGGCTGGGGGTGTGGAGGAGGGTATAGGGGGGATAAATGGTGATGGATGAAAACTTGGGGTGGTGAACACACAGAACAATGTACAGATAATGTGTTGTGGAATTGTGCACTTGAAACCTGTGTAATTTTGTTAACCAGTGTCACCCCAAGAAAAAGAAAAAAACAAAAACAAAAACTTGAGAAATTCTCCTTCTCCTTCCTCCCTGAATTTATACCATAATTACTGGGTTGGCAAATTAAACATAATTATCTTTTCATTTCTGACTTGATACTTAGAGGAACATCCTCCTGTTTATAGGATATGGCAGGATTGACATAGAAACCAAAGGCTCCCACCTGTCTTTCTTAACAGCTTCTCATTTGCCCAGAATCCTGTAAACATCAAATCAATTAAACATGGAGGAAGCATGAAGACTTGTTAGAAAATGACTTTAACTAACCTTTATTTTGCTTTTCAAAAAGAAAATAAACTAAACCCAGTGGTTTTTATTTTCCTTTCTAAGAGAGAAAGTGTTTTAGTAAACAAAGTCTTTTTGGTACCCCAATTAGAAAGCAGATAAAACCAGAACTTCCGCACCTGAATGTGAGGTGATGGGTATGGAGTCCTAGCTGCCACACCCCTTTCTCCAAGAAGCCTCTCCGGGAAGCCTAGGACTTCTCAGAACACATTTTGAAAACCATTAGGCAATATGATCTCTAAAAGCCCTTTGGTTCCAATACACTGTAATTCCAACAAGTAATTACTGAATGTGCCCAGGTTATTTACTCTATACTCTGCTACACCACATGGAAAATTGACAGAAGAGGTTCCTTACATCAGTGGAACCATCCTTTGATGGGAAAATGGAAAGTCGAAGAACACTTGAGGGTGTGTGGGGGCCAGTATGGGAGGCAGAGAGGAGAGTTGTGTTTGGTGTTAGTGAGGCATGAACAGAGATAATGCTCTTTCGTAAAGATTCTTTGGCTCGCTGGTCCCATGCCCTTCCTTTCCCAGAGAAATGACTAGAAAACATTTCAAGAGTACCCTTCCAGGCTGTGTTGTCATAATTTTACTCTCCATAAGTACTACAGAAGTGGAGCTTTGTGATTTAAAAAATTTATGTAAATGATGTCACACTAGATAATTCTAAATTTTAAAACTCACTCTAATGTTCTTGAAAACTCTTCACATTCATGCTTACTGGACTAATTTATTTTTTCATGTATTTCACAATCCTATATAATAAAAGGCTAATATGCAAATTGTCCCCTCAACCCAGAGTTTGAACTGGAGTTTGACCAGGAGGCGGGGCCAGCCAGCCAACTGCCCTCGGCCCCTCCCCCTGGCCTGCCTGGCCCAATTGGCCCTGATGGAGGCAGGCTGGCTGGACCCCACCCGTGCACGAATTCGTGCACTGGGCCTCTAGTATGAATATATCAAAAATTATCCATTCCCTATGAGTAGGCACTTATTTTTTGCTACTACAAATAATGTTATAGTAAACAACTTCTACATGTAATCTGATATATTGCAAGAGTTCCTTCATGTCAAATACCAACAAGCAGAATTGCTGGGCAAAAAAGTAGCAACTTTTAACCTTACTAGAAATTGTGATTTTGTTCTTCAAAGTGGTCTTATAAATTTTACTACCAAAAACTCTTCATGAAATTTCTATCCATAGAAACATGGCAGTCTCAGATATTTAATTTTGTTTCTGTTTCAGTGGCTGTGAAATAATATATCACTGTTGTATTTGAACAATTTTCATAGCTGAAGAATTCTAGCATCTTTTTCAATGTATACTGTTAGTTCAGAATTCCTCTTAGTGAATTGCATGTTAAAATGCATTTCTTCTTTTTCTGAGTTATTTTTCTTCAAGTTCTTTTATTATGGATGCTAAGCTAATCTTCTATCTGTTGTTATATGTGTTATAAATGTCTTCTCCAGTTCATTTTTTCCTTTTGAGGTGATAAATTTATCATTCTTACTCTTCATGATTTATGTTTTCTGTATCTTTATCTCATGTCAATATATATGTGTGCCTGTACGTTTACCGTAGATACAATATTTCTAAATTTAAAATTTTGTTCATATTTAGGTTTTAATATATCAAAAATGTATTCATTCACATGCTTTGAGAAATTAGTCTAAATTTATTTTATTTTTTCTTGTGAAAAAACAGTTGTGCCAACTTCATTAATTGGTCATTTTTATACTGCCATATAAGTCTGTGTGTGTGTGTGTGTGTGTGCGTGTGTGTGTGTGTGTATTCTGGGACTCTCTGTTTTATTCCAATGATTTTTAGTTGTTCTGTGATAACACCACACTGTCCAATAATCATACCTCTTGAATCATTTATTTTTCCTTGAATCACTTTTTAATTTATTTATCTTTATTGTTTAAAGTATTACAGATGTCTCCTTCTCTCTCCCATTGATTCCCTCCACCCCGCACCATCCTCCAGGCCTACCTCTCTATTGTCAGTGTTCAAGGGTTATGCATATATGCATTTAAGTTCATTAGTTAATTTCCCCCCTCCTTTCCCTCTGAGATTCATCAGTCTGTGCCATGCTTCTGTGTCTTTGGATCTGTTTTGTTTGTCAGTTTATTTTGTTCTTTAGATTCCACGTATGAGTGAGATCAGGTGATACTTGTCTTTCTCTGATTGGCTTATTTTGCTTAGCATTTATATCTTCCAGGTCCCTCTATGCTGTCTCAAAGAGTAAGAGATCCTTCTTTTTATAGCTGCATAGCATTCCATTGTGTGAATGTACTGCAGCTTTTTGATCCACTCATCTACTAGTGATGAGTACTTGTACTATTTCCAGATCTTTTTTGGATGAAATGTTCTGTGTATAATCATTAAGTCTACCTGATCTAACATCATTTAAGACCATTGTTTTGTTATTAATTTTCTGTCTGGATGATCTAAGGCAGTTATTAAAATCCCTTACTACTGTATATAACTGTTATCAATTTCTTTCTTTATGTCTCTTGATATTGCTTTACATATTTAGGTGTTTCTATGTTAGATGAATAGACATTTATAAATGTTACTAGAGGACTGGTACACGAAAGTTGTGCACGGCGCGGGGGTGGGGGGGGGGTCCTTCAGCCTAGCATGTACCCTCTCTAATCTGGGACCCCTTGGGGATGTCTGACTACCGGTTTAGGCCCAATGCTACAGTTGGACATCCCTCTTGCTCCTAACTGCTCTCCCCTGCCGGCCTGATCACCCTTAACTGCCTCTGCCTGCCTGCCTGATCACCCCTAATCACCTCTGCCTACCTGCCTGATTGCCCCTAAACAACTCTGCCTGCCTGATTGTCCCTAACTGCTCTCCCCGTCTGGCCTGCTTGCCCTTAACTGCTCTCCCCTGCCAGCCAGATCATCCCTAACTGCTCTCCCTTGCCAGCCTGATTGCCCCTAACTGCCTCTGCTTTGGCCCCCGCCACTGTGGCTTTGTCCAGAAGGATTTCTGGAAGACATCCAGTCTATCTGGTCTAATTAGCATATTACCCTTTTATTAGTATAGATATCCTCTTCTTGTATTAACCCCTTTATCATGATGCAATGTCCTTTGTGTATTTTAACAGTCTTTGTTTTAAAGTCTTTTTTTTTCTGATATGGGTATTGCTACCCCAACTTTCTTATTTCATTTCAGTTTTCAGGGAATATTATTTAAATCTCTTTATTTTTAGTCTCTGTGTGTCTTTATATCTAAAATGAGACTTTTGTAGGCAACATATACTAGTAGAAGGGTCTTCGTTTTTTTATTCATTCAGCCACCCAATATCTTTTTTATTTTAACATTTAGTCCATTTACATTTAAAGTAACTGTTAATATGTATTTACTTATTGCCATTAAAATTTTTTTTTGTAGCTCTCTGTTTCTTTCTTCTCTTGTTCTCTTTTCTTGTATATTGGTGACTTTCCTCAGTGTTATATTTGGGTTCCTTTCTCTTTATTTCTTTTGTATCTTTATTAGTTTTTGATTTGTGGTTGCCAGGAGATTCATAAATATCAACCTTTATGTATAGTAATCTATTTTAAGTTGGTAAGCTTTTAAGTTGGAATGCATTCTAAAAGCACTACATTTTAAAAAAATTTTTTATTATTTATCTGTTTATTTTTCAACATCATTTTTTTTTATCCTCACCTGAGGGTATTTTCCGTTGATTTTTAGAGAGCATGGAAGAGAGAGGGAAAGACAGAGAGAAATATCAGTATGAGAGAAACATCAATTGGTTGCCTCCTGCACTCACCCTGGAGCCTGCAACCGAGGTACGTGCCCTTGACTGGAATTGAACCTAGGACCCTTCAGTCTGCAAACTAACACTCTATCCACTGAACCAAATCAGCTAGGGCTAAAAGCACTACATTTTTATTCACTCCTTCCACACTTTGTTTTTGACATCATCTTTACAAATTTTTGTTTTTTATCCCCTATTTAAAATAGGTATAGTTGATTTTACCACTATTGTCTTTTAACCTTCATACTAGCTTTTAAGTGGCTGATCCACTACCTCTACTATATACTTTGCCTTTACAAGAGATTTTTTTTCATATAGTTTCTTATTAAAAAAAGAAACTATATAGTTTCAATTAAAAAAAGAAATGTTAATAGATTTTTCTGCTGACAAATCTGCTGAGAGCCTTATAGAATACTAGAGGCCCAGTGCACAAATTCATACAGGGGTGGAGTCCTTCAGCCCCGCTGGCGATCGGGGATGTCTTGCCCAGTCCCGAAAAAGGGACTGCAAAGGTTGGCTGGCTAGCCGGGGGGAGGGACTATGGGAGGTTGGCAGGCTGTGAGAGGTTGGCTGGCTATGGGAGGTTAGCTGTGGGAGCACACTGACCACCAGGGGGCAGCTCCTGCATTGAGCATCTGGCCCCTGGCTATGATGAGACTGGTTGACCGGTTGTTTGGTCCACTGGTCATAACGGTTGCTTAGGCATATATATGGATATATATATAAAGAGCTAGGGGCCATCACAACAGAAACAAACAGATGGATGACCAAACAGGCAGGCTGAATGGGGCAACCAGGCTGGCAGGGGGGCCATGAGGTGGCTGTGAAGGGCCGAGACACAGCTGCGAAGGGCCTAGGCTCAGGCTGGCAGTGGCAGCAGCAGCAGCAGGGTAATGGGGGCTGCACCTTCCCCTAATCTGCCAGGTCGCCTCCTGCAGAGGGAGGCCAGACTGCAGCTGCCTGAGCCTGGCCCTTCACAGCCACGCCTTGGCCCTTCACAGCTGCCCATGGCTGCCTGAGCCTGGGACCTTCACAGCCTCAATCCCACCACCACCTGCCCTCTGGCCACCAGCCTTGCTGCAATTGAAGCCTGTGGGCTATGGGGGAAGGCCTAAGAGATGCTCCATGCACCTCATGGTGACCTGTCATTTGGTCAGACTACAGCTTAGGCCAGGGGCCGAGGCAGAGGCAGCTAGGGGTGATCAGGCTGGTAGGGGAGAAACTTAGGGTCAATCACACTGGCAGGGGGCAAATTAGGGTCAATCAGGTTGGCATGGGGGCAAGTTAGGGTCGATCAGGCTGGCAGGCAGACACAATTAGGGGTGATCAGGTAGGCAAGCAGAGGGGTTAGGGGCGATCAGACAGGCAGGCAGGTGAGCGGTTAGGAGCCAGTGGTCCTGGATTACGAGAGGGATGTCCTATGGGATAGGGCCTAAACCGGCAGTCAGAAATCCCCCAAGGGGTCTCAGATTGGAGAGGGTGCAGGCCAGGCTGAGGGACCTCCCCTCCCCCCCACACGAATTTTGTGCACTGGGCCTCTAGTATAAATTTATATATATATAGATAGATAGAGCCTTTGTAAGTGACTAGTTGTTTTCCTCTTGAAGCCTTCAGGATTCTCTCTTTGTCTTTAATTTTTGACATTTTAATTATATGTCTTGATGTGGATCTCTTTGGGTTCATCTTATTTGTGACTTTGTACTTTCTGGACCTGGATGCCTGTGCTCTTCTCCAAGTTTTCAGTCATTATTTCTTCAAATATGTTTTCTGCCCCTTTCTCTCTCTTCTCTTTCTGCAACCTTTATAATATAAATCTTAGTATGCCTGATATTGTCCTGGAGGTTCCTTAAACTTTTTTAAAAATTCTTTTTTATTTTTTGCTGTTCTGCTAGGGTGTTTTTCACTATTCTGTCTTTGAGGTCACTAATCTAATTTTTCTTTATTATTTAAACTGCTGTTGATTCTCTAAAGTGTTTTGTTTTTTGTTTTGTTTTAATTTCAGTTATTGTATAATTCAGCTCTAATTGGTTCTTTTTTTTTTCTAATTCTTTATTATTCTCACTGTGTTCCTTTATTCTTCTCCAAAGCTTCTTGGTTACTTACCTCCATTTCTTTATAGGGTATTTTCTTGTCTTTCATTTGGAAAATATTCTTTTGTCTCCTCATTTTGTTTCTATGAGTTAGACAAATAGCTACCTCTCCCAATCTTGAAGGAGTGGCCTTGTATAAGACCAGCCTCTCTGTAGACTATATGGGCTGGATGGCTTTGGCAAGCTGGCTAGTACCAAAGCAGTCACATGAAGCACCCATGGTGTCCTGGCTGGAGTTGGAGCAAGGCACCCGCCAGCGTTTCTCGGGCTACATGGCTTAGGGGTTGCTAGATCTGGAGGGCATATGGGGGGGGGGAGCTGGCCCAAGGAATATGGCTCCTGTGGCACCCTGGTGGCACTAGCCAAGGTAGTCCAGGATGCACTGTGGTGGACTTTCAGGCTGGCTAGAGCTCTTGGACATAGCTCCAATGATGCTATCTAGGTGTAAGGGGAACATAAACAATTGTGCTTTTTGGCACCTCCAATCCTGGAGAGTTCTCACAAATTCTGAGTTCCCGCAGTTCCCCATCTGTTTGGCAAAGGTCTTAGAGTGATTAAATGATTTTTCCCCATGTATAGCCTAGGTGCTCTTTACATCACTATCATTGTGCCCCAGGACAGTTGAGTCTGTACTCAGCCCCTCAGTGATATTCCTTCCTACTACTGATTGTTCCCTTGAGGTAGGGTTTCCATGGTTACTGCTTCTCTATCTCTCCTACCTTTCTTTATGTGCTCTCCTATTTGTTGTGCAGAAGTTGTTCAACCAGCTCTCAGTTGTTCTTCAGAAGGAATTACTTGATATGTAACTATGTATTCAGTATGTCTGGGAGAGCATGAGTTCAGGGTTTTCCTTTGCCACCAACTTGGACCTGCCTCCTGCATCATCATTTTAAATAGTATTTTATGTGAAAAAAATAAATGTATTTAAGTTTGATGTGAATCCTGAACCCACACTTGGTACAGGCCTGAAGTTCCATTTTTCATGGGTAAATGTTTTTCATTTATGTCTCTAGATAGATGGAAAATTTCCTTGTTTTTTCTCATGCTCATAGATAATTTTTATCTCATGAATTTATATTGTGATTGTATTTACACTGTATTGACTCATGCTCTATCTAGGTAGCTCTAATAATAGTTTTACCTTTTCCTGTGCACAGATTTTGTGATGTGGACTTACTATTAAAGTTCCATGAAAAATAGTGATATTTATCTTTATTTTCAAATGTTATATTATTACCCCTTTGCACTTGGGGGCACTTGCTTAGTGTTTGCTGAATGAATGAATTTTTCCAATAACCCTTTCCAATGCATTTTTGGCATTTATTTTATTCTCTATTAGTTTTGAGTTGCCACTTCATTTGTATTGATTGGGGATTATATTTGCTTTTTTAATGAGCTTGGATATGTTTTAAAGTTTAAAAATTGTTACCTAGAATTTGTGCATATGTATGGAATTGTGGTCTAGGTGAACCAGAACACAGAATACTTTCATATCTTATTCTGCTTTATTATTCAGAAGACTGGCTTGAATTTTCCAAAACAGAAAATAAAATTCTGATTATGTTACATGTCACTGTGTTGCTTGAAAACAGTCTGTGATTTCACATTGCAATTATAGTGTTTTTAAATTCCTTAATAGATTAAATAATGACTTTAATGCTATGAACTCCATTCACCTTTCATTTCTTAAAATTCTTTACTATCACAATTCCATGTTTCAGTTCCTAATACTCTATACTCTGTCAGGCTTCAATGCCTAGATAAGTTCTTTTCCCTCTGCCAAGAATTCTTTCATTCGCCTGACAAACACCCACTCATAAATCATCTTCCGCATGATTTTTTTTCAAAACCAACATCCTTTCTGGCTGTAGAATTAGGAGATCTGTGCTCTCATATTTATATCATACTAGAGGCCTGGTGCATGAAAATTCATGCACTGGAGAGGGGGGCGTCCCTCAGCCCAGCCTGCCCCCTCTCACAGTCTGGGAGCCCTAAGAGCTGGAGGTGACCCAGCGATTAGGGGAAGGCGACACCCCATCACACCTCTGCTGCTGCCACTGCCGGCAGCGCGAGCCTCGGCCAGCCCTGGTTACCTGAGCCTCGGGCAGCCCTGGGCAGCTGGGCAGCTGCCATCCAAGGCTTGCATGTGCCCCGGGCCAGCCCTGGGCAGCTGGGGGGCCAAGGGGACTGGGGGTCTCCAGAGGCAGGCATGTGGAGTGGGGCTGAAGGGACTGGGTGCTGCCATCTTGTGGCTGTGGGTGCTGCCATATTTGAGGGCGTGGCAGTCAATTAGCATATTCCCTCCTTATTGGCTGTGGGCACCACCATCTTTGAGGGTGGGGCAGTAAATTAACATATAGCCTCCTATTGTCTGTGGGCGCCGCCATCTTTGCTACAGTGTGAGGGTCAATTAGCATATTCCCTCTTTATTAGATAGGATAGTAACTGTTATTTTGATTCAATTTTTCAGGTTACCCCTAGCACAGAATTGAACAAAAAAGTGAGTGAAATATGCATTACACTAGCATTAGTCTCTCACTCAGCACCCACCCATTAAATCCAGAATGGACTGAAATGTGAGAAATGCCGAAGTGCTTTCTCTGACTGGCAGCATGTAACAAATATTGATACCTCTCAAGACAGTTGAGATGATTCAATAAAAGAAGCAATAAAGGGCTTTGCACAATATTTAGCACTTAGTAGGTATACTCTAAAGGTTAATGGTGTTCCTTCCTTTTTACAGCAGCATAGTATTCCATTGTGTAGATGTACCACAGTTTTCTAATCCACTCATCTGCTGATGGGAACTTAGGCTGTTTCCAAATCTTAGCTATTATAAATTGTGCTGCTATGAACATAGGAGTGCATATGTCCTTTCTGACTGGTGTTTCTAGTTTCTTGGGATATATTCCTAGAAGTGGGATCACTGGGTTAAATGGGAGTTCATATTTAGTTTTTTGAGTAAACTCCATACTGTTCTCCACAGTGGCTGCACCAGTCTGCATTCCCACCAGCAGTGCACGAGGGTTCCTTTTTCTCCACATCCTCTCCAGCACTTGTCATTTGTTGATGATAGCCATCCTGACAGGTGTGAGGTGGTACCTCATTGTCGTTTTGATTTGCATCTCTCGGATGATTAATGACTTTGAGCATGTTTTCATGTCTCTTGGCCTTCTGTATGTCCTGTTTGGAAAAGTATCTATTTAGGTCCATTTCCCATTTTTTGATTGGATTGTTTATCTTCCTTTGGTTAAGTTGTATGAGCTCCCTGTAAATTTTGGAGATTAAAACCTTATCGGAGATAACATTGGCAAATATATTTTCCCATGCAGTGGGCTTTCTTGTTGTTTTTTTGATGGTTTCTTTTACTGTGCAGAAGCTTTTTATTTTGATGTAGTCCCATTTGTTTATTTTCTCTTTAGTTTCCATTGCCCTAAGAGCTGTATCGGTGGAGGTATTGCTTTGGCATATGTCTGAGATTTTGCTGCCTGTGGATTCCTCTAAAATTTTTATTATTTCCTGTCTTATGTTTACATCCTTTATCATTTTGAGTTTATTTTTGTATATGGTGTAAATTGGTGGTCTAATTTCATTTCTTTTTGCATGTATCTGTTCAATTTTCCCAACACCATTTATTGCAGAGACTCTCTTGACTCCATTGTATGCTGTTGCCTCCTTTGTCAAATATTAATTGAGCATAGTGGTTTGGGTCAATTTCTGGGTTCTCTATCCTATTCTGTTGGTATATATGTCTGTTCTTGTGCCAGTACCAGGCAGTTTTGAGAACAGTGGATTTGTAATATAGTTTGATATCTGCTATTGAGATCCCTCCCACTTTGTTCTTCTTTCTTAGGATTGCTAGAGCTATTCGGGGTCTTTATTTATTCCAGATGAATTTTTGGAGAGTTCATTTTAAGTCTGTGAAATATGCCATTGTTATTTTAATGGGGAATGCATTGAATCTATAGATTGCTTTGGGTAGTATGGACATTTTAATGACCTGGAGAGCATTATGCTAAGTGAAATAAGTCAGCCAGAGAAAGATAAATATCACATGATCTCACTCATTTGTGGAATATAATGAACAACATAAACTGATGAACAAAAATAGATACAAAGACAGAGAAGCATCGATCATACCCTCAAACCTCAGAGGGAAGGCAGGGGAAGGTGGGAGGAAGGGGAAGAGATCAGCCAAAGGACTTGTGTGCATGCATATAAGTATATCCAATGGACACAGACACTAGGGGGCTGAGGGCACGAGCTGGGGGCTGTAGGGGCAATGGGGGAATAAGGACACATATGTAATACCTTAATAAAGAAAAAAATAAAAATTAATGTTAAAAAATAACTAAAGGTTAATGGCAACTCAGCAACCCTCTGATTACATTATAGGTTTTCCTCTGAACTGTTCGCAGCTCCCATCTCATGACTTTCAGGCATACTATACATACTTTAAAAGTCACATGTATTTTGATAAACCAAACCTATCTTCAAAGCAGCTAGTGAGCAATATTATCCCCAGTGTAAGATTTATATTATCATCGAAGGACTTTAGAGCAAAGAAGTTTAAGAAAAATTGCTAAAATACATGAGTATAGAAATCAATCTTTACAAACGTCAAGATCTCTTCCATCCAAATTTCCTTCAAAAAGTATGTTATATAATGAAAAAAAGAAGAGCAGGAACACAATTTTTACTTTTATCTCAGAAAATTGTGAAATATCTCAAATTTAGGCATTAGGTGTTACTTTAAGACATTTACTTTTGGTGGTAATTAGCAAATATTTTTTGTTATACTGAAATTCATTATATATACAAAATCATAGCATTTAGAGCTAGGAGCTTTAGATATAATCTGCTCAAACTTTCTTATTTTGCTCATATATGGTGATAAACTGAGAGCTAAGGGTGTCATATGTTATCTTAAATCACATTTAAATTTATTTCTCAGGGATATAAACACAAGAACCTCTGATAGGTTTAATCCTCAGGAGATGCATGTATATGGTGTGCAATTCTATAAGGTTAGAGTTTTAGCTTTGTAGGTTCTCGTGCAGCATGGTTGAATAGTGATGTTCACCTCCTAAATATTTTCTAAGTTTAAAAAAAATTAACTCGTTTTAATCCCATTTATAGAGGAGGTTTCACTATAAAGTAGATAGAGATACTATGGTCCTATATTAATGATATTAAGTAATTGAACTACAAAATGACCTTGTGAGATGATATGACTTCTAAGACAAAGAGCATTGGGAGCAGCATGATAGGAAGTATTCTGTATGTCATTTCAGAGGTTTAGCCAGAATTTGACTAAACAAAACAACTAATGTAGAATAAAAGGCAATTTATTAGAGAATAAAGCCATCCTGTGTGTGTATTGGGTACATGCATATGTATCATGTATAATAGATGTATATACACCATAAATATTTTTAACATTTTTGATAGTCTTTTAAATCTATTTAATAGTTGCAAATTATTACATCAAGACCATAGAGCATAATTTTCAACCCATGTCTATACTTGTTCACGTATACCTTTTTCCAATATGTTATTGTAAATTATGAAACAATACAGATCTTTACACATACATTTATTTTCAGTATTTAAAATTATATTATTTTTCTAGGGATGATGTAACAAGGTACCATAAATTGAGTGACATAGAATAACAGAAATGTATTGTCTCACAGTTCTGGAGTCTAGAAGTCAGATCAAGGCATATTGACAGGGAAATGTTCCCTCTGAACATTTTAGGGAAGGATCTGTCCAGGGCTTTCTCAGAGCTTCCAGTAGATAGTTCCTTGGCTTGTGGCAGCATAATTCCAATCGTTACCTAATATTTTTCTGTGTGTACATTTATCTCCAAATTTCTCCCTTTTCTAAGGACACCTGTCATATTGGATTGGGGACCAGGCTACTCCAGTAAGATCTCATCTTAACTAAGCCACTTTCCGAGGTCCAGGGGGTTAGGCCTTCAACATATAAATTTTGGGGGACATAATTCAATCCATAACAAAAATCATTCCTTTAGCATCAACTTCCAAAACAGGAATTCCTCATCAAAACAATCACTAGACATCACCAAAAGTTCATGACTATTTTATTATCATTTTCTTTGTCATCAACCATGCATCAAAATGTCAAGTTCAATATACTATCAACAGCCTTGGGAATTATTTGTAGTATCATTATTCAAGTCTGTTAATTTTATAATCATGATTAGATATTCTTTTATAAATTGGATATTTTTTCATGCTTATTTACTCTTGTTGCCTTCTAATTTGTGAATTATCTAGTCACATTCCTAAGCATCTATTTATTGGAGTATTGTCATTTTTATAGACATGTATGTTCTTTTTATATGCTGAACATATTAGCAAATACATGTTTTATTTTTTATTGTTTTATATACAAAAGTAATGAAGGAATATAACAAATTTATCAAACTTCTTTTGGTATCACTTTTTTACCTCTAAGTTTAAAACATACCTTCACATTCCATAGGGTTAATATTCTTTTCTAGTTGTACTGCTTTTCTTTATTTTGTATTTAATTTTTTAATACATCTGGAACTTCATGGGATATGTGTGAGATAAAGATACAAATGAATATTACAGATACTTAACCTATGATCTAAGCATCATTTATTGACTAGTGCTTCTCTTTCTCTTTAATAACTTATGTCCTTTCTTATTCATTGAATTCTTAAGTATAAAGGTTTATTACAAAGCTATATTTTGTGTTTCACTGAGCTTTTAATCTATTATTTGCTGGGTCCATAAAGTTTTAGCTTTTATGAATTTTTAATATTAGTATATGCTCTCCTCACAATTCTAATTTTAAAAAGCCTTAGATTTTTTACTTATTAATTCAGTTACACTTGAAATAATTTCAAGTTGCAACAACTTATCATTATGCTTTTAATTCTTAAATCTATAAATCTGTTTGAAGGCAATTCTTCCTCCCTGTACAGAAAGATGAAATGTTTCCTTGATTCAGATTTTTAGATACTTCCATGAAGTCATGTGCCTTATTTAAAGTTCGTTCAGTGTTCAGCAAACATTTATTGGTCATCCATATTTCAGAAATGTAGTAGAAGTTAAGAAAAGATCATTAATATAAACGAGGAGCTTGTATCTAGGAGGATTGCAGATAAGAAAACCGGCAAAGGGTAAGAATCAACCAAGAGGAAGAATGTACAGTGTACAGAGGGGTTATGTTTTAACTATGTTTTGGAGGCTGACTGGCAATTAGCTAGCTGAAAAGGAGGAGTATCTGTTTTAGGAAAGGAAACTGAAAATGCAAAGGCACACAGGTATCAAAGAGCATGACATAAAGATGAAAGGGCAAGAATTTAACTGGGACAAAAGTATAGGTAGGTTGTGAATGAGGTCTGACGAGCCATCAGCCAGCAGTATACACAAATCTGATTTTCTCTCATGTGGGCATTGGATAACATTGATGGGTTTTAAAAAGGGAAGATATGTGAACGTGCCTGTATTTTAGAAAGGTTTCAAGGGGGAAATATCGCAGGTAGATAAGAAAAGAGTGGAAATGAACAAAAAGGGTTGGTTGATAATAAAAATGTGTTCAGTGAATGAATGAAACATTGAATTAATCATTGAATGAAAGAACTAGAATGTATGATTAGAATCAGATGCTGAAAAATAATTGATGACTTTATTTGGATTATCCTTATTTTAGTGAGATGGTTGATATAAAAACCAGTTATTGGGATTAGAAATCAGTTTTCAGTGGGAGATGTCAACTATTGAATATTTGAAATCATATCTCATGTCATTGTTTTTTCAAGCTAGTTGCTGATAGTATGTGTGAAATAACATACTATTATTGTTTTATTTTGTTTATGAACTGGTTATATATATTCACTTTTATAACTATTTTAGTAACCCTAATAGCTGGCCAGGGTTTTGTTTGTTTGTTTTCTGGGTTTAAAATTGTAATTCCTGAAAATAACAACAATATTGTATCCTGTCTTTTAATACTTATATTGTTTTTTTTTCTATTTCATCTTTTAATATGTTGGTCAGAATTTCCAAAAATCTGTAAAATTAATGGTAGTAGGTATTTTGTTTTGTTTTTAATAATAATAGGAATGCCCTAATAATTCACACGAAGTTGATGACTCTAATAACTTTTATTTTTTAAAAACATATTAAACTTAAGAAAAACTCATTCCAATTATATTTTTTAAAAATCACAAGGTTGTGAAATTTTATCAAATGATTTTTTGGGATCTACTGAAATGCAGATATATATTTTCTGACCAGTTGATATGCACTATTACATTAGTTATTCCATGATTACATTAGTTATTTCATGATTTTTTATTCCATGCTTGGAATAAAATCTATATGGTATGATACTTTTTCAGAAATAGTGATAAATTTTATTTTTGATATTTTATTTAGTATTTTAAAATATTTATGGCCATAAATAAAAGTGGTCTAGTATTACTTTATATTCTGCTTACCTTGTTTTGTCTTCAAAGATATAACCCTGAGATATTGTAAAATCTCTAAAAGTTGAACAAAATATTTAGTTACAGTAATTATTCTATTCTTAATGATTCAAGAAAACAAATAGATTTCAGATTGTCATCAATAAAAGTCATCACTGAGCTATATGACCTTGGATAAACCTTTCTCTCTCTGTCGTTCATCTAGAAAAATGAGGGGTTTGGACTACATGTACCCAAGGTCACTCTGGCTCCATCTTTCTGTCAACTTGTATTCATAGAGAAGTAGTTTCAGCTTTATGGTAATAAGTGAAGCTGAATTAATAAGTTTAAGAGCAATAATACTCTATAAGGTGGAATTGGATCATGCCATGATGAGCCTGGAAGATTTAGACTTGAGTTCTAAAAAAAAAAAATATTAGTGTATAGTTCTCTACTTGGGCCCTTGAACTGTTGAAACTGAAAAATGTTGACCTTGTGGTTTATCTAAAATTTCACTGGAGAAGTGTGGACCAGCCAACCCTCTCTGTTCTGTTCAACACACCTGAAACATTGGACCTTAAGGGCAGCATATGGGGGACCAGGGGCCTTGGATTTGTGTCCCACTTCTGCCCTTTACTGGCCTTGTGATCTTAATCAAATCACTTACCCCCTCCTGGCATCAGTTTTCTTATTTACAAAATGGAATGTATTTAATTACTCTTGTAGCTTTTAGGTTCTCTGATATGAGAGTCCATAAATAAATAACCCCTTAGTAAAATATCCTCAATTAATCTAGTCGTCCGAGGTTTACTTTAGAATATATGGATCTCAGTCGACCCTCTCAGCAAAGTTTGGAAGCAAATAGGCATCGTATCAGGGGCCCTTTTAAGTTAGGTATAGACTCTAGAGAATTTGGTGGTGTGCCCAGTGTGCTTAGTAAGTGGCAGAACCTCAGCCGGAGCCTAGGACTTCTGATTCTTCAACTGTGTTCTTTACTTTGTATGACACATTGTCTTCCATTAAATCCCGTGATCACCCTGTGATACTTTTCAAGCATTCTGGCACATTTTTCAACTCTTTGAAATTATGAGGACCTACTAGCCATCTCCCCTTGGAGTTCAACCTTGAAATTCTGTTCACTTATGATTTTAAATAATGTAACATAGTAACACTTTGTTCATGTGCATGCTTAAGTGATTTCTTGAAAAGTACTCCATCTAACATTTATCCCTTCTTTTCCTGATTCTCTTTCAGATAGCAGTTCTGTGGATGAAAAGGTTTTAAATCATGCATTTTCTTCCCTGCTGAGGGATCTTGTCTTTTGTACATGTTTGTTTGTGACATATTAGACCTGTTTTGGTTCCTCTGTTTTAGTTGTGAAATGTGCATGTTATCACAGCTTTCCATCCTTTGGTTGTCCTTTAAGTGTGCCCCCGATATGTTGCATTTCTGAAGAGGTCACACCTGGCCAGCTGCGCTTCTTTAGCTTACACTTGCCAACCTAGGGGTCTGCTACGGTCAAACTCAGCATCTGTTCTTAAGTCTGGCTAATCATGATCTCCTGGACTGACCCATGGTCTTCACTGCATATACTGAGTTTTAAGGGCAAACGGTATTTGTGATATGATTTACTTTCCTGGACTCTGCCAGTGCCTTTGTTTAAATGCTGACAGCTCATTTCAAAACCTCCACTCACAAAAACATGTAGCTTTGACTTGGAGCTGACCCTGCTTAGCATTTGTCATACCAGGTGTTATGTGTCTAGTGCAGTTGACCCATGTCCCAAATTCCCCTCTATGCAGTTACTGTATGCTAAAAGTCTGTTTTCTTTTCTTTCTTTCTTTTTCCCCCTCATGTTTTATTTAAGGCTCGAATAGTAAGTGGCAAAGATTTGGATGCTTCCAAATTCTCTGCGCTCCAGGCATTTGGTGGGTAAGTACATTCATAACCTTCCTAAAGTATTCCTTTCATCAGTAGTACTTGGCTGTGCTCTCAACATATGTATTTTGAATGCAGGATGTTGCATGTGGTATAATTAGATAGCCTCACTGTGCTTTCTTTTTTCACAATAAAGTAGCTCCTAGAGTGTTTTTTAAAAAAATATATATGTATAATTATATATATATATATAATATATATATATATATATATTATATATATATATATATATATATATATATATATATATATATATGAAGAGTCTATATCAAAATCACCTAACCAGATTAGGTATTAACATTAACATTACATACACAAATAAAAACATAATTTTACTAAATGTGCTCATATTCATACAGTTAATACTAACTTTGATCTGCTTGTTTGTACTTAGTGATATGTGTGTAAACAGTTTTCTATGTCAATGAGTTAATGAATGTAATCTCCACTAACATTTTTATAGTGGTATTTAATGGATGGGTAAAAAGTATTTAAAATTTAATCACAAAATAATGTATGAATTATATTCTATATGTAAAATACGCAAACAAAATAAAAGATTCCCTTTAATGCTCATAATTATACATTGGTATCAGTTTGACATTTATGTTCTCAGACCTTTTCTGTGTGCTTGCATACATATCTAAGCTCAAAGAAAATTGTTTTATATTGTGTATCGCTGTATATTTAGCATAAATTAGGCTATTTTGTGTATAAATAAACAAGCACCAGTTTAGTGTTGACTTTGTAGCAGGTACTTTTACAGTTGTTTTATGTATAATGACTTGTTTGATACTTACAATGGCCCTATGAGGTAAGTGTTATTTTGACTTCCATTTTACAAATGAGAGCACCTATGTTTAAAATAGTTTTAAAAAACAAACTTCCCCTTCATACAGCCAGTAAGTGACAAAATCAATATTCAAACCCTGCTAGTCTAGTTCCAGAGTCTTACTGTGCTATATTGTATCTGCAACTCATGGTTTCCTTTTCCCTTCCTTTTATTTTTTCCATCTAACAGCGTGTCTTGGGAAACTTTTCACTTTCTTATTTCTAAGTGATGCAAATATTTTAAAATATTTATGTAATATTTATTTGTTCATTTTTCTATTGATTTTTAAGGATATTTATAGGTGGTATTATTGTAAATGATACTGCAGCAAACATATAACAAATTGTTAATTTGTTATGGGTGGACTAAAGCTTACTCATAGAATAGGCAGACAGATTAGTTGTTTTATTAGAGTTGACATTTGAACACATTTGTATTCAATATAAATAGAAACAAGATTTAGATGCATATTTTAGGGAGTTTTTAGGCAAATAAATACTTTCAGTTATAATTATAATACTTTTATTCTTCAAAAATGAATATTCTGTTAAGTACATCCACTTAAATGAACTTATAAAATGTTAAGTTTAAAGCTCCTGGAAAATAACATATACCATTTTTCTTCAAGTAAAAGTAATTAAGGTGTTTTTATGTCTTAAACCTTTCTATGTCTTTATATATGTGAAGAATTTATTCACAATCTTACTGTTATATCACAACGATTTAAATTTAAGAAAACCAGCTTACATAAAAGCTTATCATAAAGTATCTATAGAAAATTCAAGTGAAAAATGGATTACTCTCTTGTCCGTATCTCACACAAACTGTCTCTCCAAGTTTACTAGACATGATAACTTGACAAAATGAATGACAGGTTACCATAGAAAATAATTAAGTTGAATTTCAATTTACTTATGAAAAAATGTTGTATGTCAAGATCTTGGAGGCTAATAGAGTTTCTGGTCTTATAGTCCCTGCAACTCCTCCTTGCCAATGGCATCCTTCATTTCATAACAACTTGCTTTCCTAACTCATGTCTGAATATGGACTTTATTGTCAGAGCAACAGAGTTAGTCTCTAGATTCATGTTTTTGTTAAGGGCAAGCTGTATAAATGCCTAGCTAAAATAGGTTATCTTTGCCTTTTGAATAGATCCTTTCCACATGGTTTTCTTCAGAGACTGTTCATTTCAAGGACTTTCTAAGGGAGTTTAAAATTCTGATGCTATGGGGAAGGGGCCATTAGGACCATTTGCCATTATCTGAGTCTGTATTTCCCCTTGAAGAATCTTGAAGATACCCTTCCCTTAAGTAAAGCCTTCAATCACAACTTCTTTCAGAAAGATTTGCTTCTTGTTTTACTTCCCCATACATATTTTAAAATTATTTTTAATAAAATGAAATATTATTACAATTCTTCTATATATTATAATGTCTACAGTCCTGGCAAACTAAGATTGGAGCAAACTTTCAAAATAGGGAGTCATTGCTTCTTCTTGACAATACTATTTTATTGTTCACTCTTTTACCTTCAACATTCCTGATCAGTTCAGAGCCAATCCACAGTCATCATTCCCTCCCCTTTCTCAAGTGTCAGTGAAAGAATAGTCTATACTCATTGAAATAGGATAATGGAGCTAACCATGCTGTTTTCTGGTTTCTGCTGATCTCTTCATATATTTCTTGTAAATGTTGCTGGAAAAAAACATGCCAAAATTTATTCTGCCAAACTTTTCCCATGTATCACAATAAATTTAGACAGGTTCTAGAAAAGGAATTGGGAGATGTAGAGAGAAAAGATAAACAGGAAATCGAAAGAGAGAGAAGACTGGATGGATGCATGTTTCAGTGAAATTGTTCAATTTAACATTTTACATCCACTAGTAGTTTTACAGAAGCTTGGTGACTTTTGTTAAATATGTAAGCTAAAGGGCACACTAGAAGCACACACCACGATGGTGTTAGAGAGGTACAAGAGCTTTTTTGGAGGAAACATCCCAGAGATGAAGTAGAGAGACAGCAAGAGCAGGCATGAAGAGCCTTTGGACCATGGCATGGGTCTGACCTCTGGGAGAGGAAAAGGGGGAGAGAGAAGGAAGGACTGGGTATGAAAAGTTTTAAATGAGGTTACAAGAAAGTGCCAGTCAAATCTATGAGGAGTCCTAGAGGAAGATTGCATGTTAGAGAGGTCCCACATTGAGCAGAAGTCCCACATTTCTATTACTTCCACATGCTCAATCATTGGTTGGGAGCAGCTTGAGGAATGTGGCCTTGGGTTAATGCTGCAGTGTATTCTGTAGGTGAAGGCTGTCATCCAGCTACACTTCTCTGAGGAGATTTTCTCTGAGGGATGTTTGAGTGATGCGTGCTCATGGCTACCCAGAATTTGATAAGTCAGTTTGATGAAATTACTTTAATAACTAATAGTAAATGAAGTCAGACAAGTGCCTTCTCCAAATATGAACCACTCTATTAATAAAAATGATACACCTTATCCATATGACATAAGTTCACCCTTCCCTGGTCATTTGTAATAATAGTTTTATTGGTTGTATGATGAATATGATTTCAAGGCCATTTTATGTATTTTTAACTTTGTAGTCTCAAGGTACTAGCTTTGTCTGTACCAGAAGAGTATAAAACAGTGGTGGGATAGGGAAAAGAAAGATCGTGTGAGAGGAGAGATGTTGACCTTTGTTCCCTTTCTTCTCTAGTCACCTAAGGACTCTGCAGGATAGTTCTCATAGAAGTAAGTTCCTTGAGCCTGTATAAAGGAAGGTTTGGCTTCTGTTCATGGTTCTGAACTAGGCTATATCTGCTTTCCTTAATTCCAGGATTCTGGTGATTGTTTTCCAATGCATTGCCAAGGCTGAGTCAACCTTGTCAAGCAAGAGGTGATATTGAGAGTAGTAAGAAAAATCAGAGATAGAGAAAAATAAAGAAATACTGATTAAGGGCAGGACACTGAGAGTGTCAAATAGAAAAAGAGAAGGTTCTGTTTTGACTTCAATTTCAGATAAATACAATTGAAATATCTATATCTAAAAAGTTTCTCCAACAAAGAAAAAAAAGGATTCATGATCAAAAGCGAAGTGGTCTCCTTATAATTGGAGTTAGAGCTAATATGAAAAAAATGCCTAGATAATCCCGCCCCAACCCAGTAAGGACTTAGTAACATTAACTTTGGGTGTGAGTCAAGCCGCTTTCATTTATTTATTTGTTTGTTTGTTTATTTATTTATTTATTTATTTATTTATTTATTTATTTTATTGGGGTACCATTGGTTCACAAAATCATACAGGTTTCGCCCTTGCTGGTTTGGCTCATGGATAGAGCGTTGGCCTGCAGACTGAAGGGTCCCAGGTTCGATTCCAGCCAAGGGCACATGCCCAGGTTGTGGGCTCGATCCCCAGTAGGGGGAGTGCAAGAGGCAGCCGATCAATGATTCTCTCTCATCATTGATGTTTCTATCTATCTCTCCCTCTCTGAAGTCAATAAATTAAAAAAATTAAAAAAAATCATACAGGTTTCAAGTGTACAACTCAACCAAATATCTACACACTGTATCACCTACCCACTGCCCCCAAAAAATGCAGTGGACCTGAATCTCTTAAAAAATGTGATTCAAACCAACTGATCTAAGAGACAGCCATTCTAAAGCGAGATTAATTCATGAATGAGGTCCTCCTATGGACAAGGCATTGGCATAGCTCTGTGGAAAGAAACCACAAAGACCAACTCTGAGTTTAAAATCAATTTGGATAGAAATCTTATAAAATTATACAATTTAAATTCATAGGTACCATAGGAATGACAATCATGTAGGACCATAAAAATTGTGTTAATACTTTTCCATTGTAAAGAGAGATAAATAGAAATCAAGAAGGATATTTAAAGCCATGTAGAAGAATTTATATTTCACATTGCATAAATGAGGAGCCATTAAAAACACTTAAATGGAAAAGTACTGTACTTTAAGGAGATCAATCTTTAACAGTATGTAGCTTGGACTTAATGGGGAGGAAGGAATGGAAGAAGAAAGATCAGTTTGCAATTGTCTAGGATGGTAAAAGGTATTGAGGACTAAAACTAGACTGATGGCAATATGAGTAACAGTAACTTAAAATATTATTAGTGTAAGATTGAATTCCTGTATGATAATGGATTGTGAAACTAGACCCTGTTTGTATCTGATAGCCATTATACTAGTGAACTCCAAATCCCCTGGAAGGAAAAGATCTCTTCCATAAAAACAACTGACTGAAAAGTCAAAGAAAAACAAATATTTCCCTTTTTCTCCAAAGAGTAACCTCTTACTGAGATTGACACAACTGTTATGTCATTTTCTTAATATTTGGCACACTTATTCAAGTATGAAAGGATGTTTGTGCAGGATAAACCATGGACCCAGGGAAGGTATTACAGCAGTAGAAACACCCATTTTCTAGGCTTAGGATAATCTCTGGCCCTTTCTTCAAGAAATAAGGAAGTTACTTGAGAGGATAGAGAAGAATCTAATTTTTTGTTGTTGTTATTTAATATTAGTTAAGATTATGAAACCTCAGGATCATCCTGGGTGGCAGGCAAGGGAAACCCCAAATTTTACTCGTCACATAAAGGCTACTTTTTATCCTTACGATGATGGGGTTACATTGTAGATCCAGAAGATGCATATGATCCCTGTCCATATCAACCCAGGATGCAGATAATGTCTTCATTGCAGGGAAAGAAACCACAGCCACCATCAGCTCTCCACAGCTTTCCTTTAGCCATTTCCTGGCCCCGGAGCCATCCATAATTATTGCACATAATGATTGGCTCCTTAGAAAGGAACTGCTTTCCCTTTTTACCTTTAGGTGACTGCCAACTAAAACCAAACCCAGGAAGAAGGCTACCTTTCCCTAGCTTCTAAGAGCGCTAACTCTACACCATAGTACTTGAGACACACTTTAAAGGAACCCCAAATTGTGCACTTTCCAAAGACTAGTGTTTTAGCAATAGAAATTGTATTTTATACCCAGCCGCTGAGGCTAAATCTTTTCCTTATTAGCATGATGCTAATTCTACCTCCCTACCCTCATGACTCCCATTCAAAATCATTTTTCTTGTTCTTGGCTTCACCTCAACAACAACAACAAATACTCTGACGCCAGTGCTTGTCATACTTTCTTCGCTGAGCATCGCAGGAAGACCCAGCTAATTAATGTAGCAGCTACAGTAGACAATACAGTCTCAGAAAAATAAAATTCTGAGGTAAGAAACCTAAGGAGAGCATATATGCTGGAGAAAATAATGCTATGTTTTTCTAAAGACTTTCTGTGTTCAAATTGCTTATTGAACATTTATATGTTACTATATATTTTCAGTTCTTTAAAATGGATTTTTAATCATGACCTCTCAGTCTCTGGTTTGGCTTACATTTATTAGAAAACCTGTAAATCTTTATGGATACACCACACAGAATCAATTTTAATCTTCCAATGCCTCCCAGATATGTTACGTGTTTGAGGAGAAGCAAATTAACATCACTGCTACATCCTTTATGAAGATAGTATTTGAGTAGTCAGTCTTAAAACAGTGCCAGTTCAATAACCATGGAAAATGTCATCTGTCACATTGAGCAGAATAATCACTTGTTAGAAAATTACCAGTTATTAGACAAAAACATAGAAAATAACTCTAGATAAGGTGGCAATTATAATGAATAACATGGTTTCTAAGCCTGATGGTTACTTCCAAGATGTAATTGATTGGGCTGTTGAGTACATCTAACATTTTTAAAATATCATAGGGGGAAAAATCATGGAGCTTGATCATTTTATTTCCCAATAAAGCATATATTAAGTGCTTTTTAGTATCTTTTAATAAATGAATATCATATTTTATGAAGGTATATAATATAGCTTTCCTCTTATAGGCAGACAAGAGTAGTGCATGCCATATATATATATATATATATATGCATGCCAAAGCGACTGAATGACCGGTCGCTATGATGTGTGCTGACCACCAGGGGGCAGACATTAAATGCAAGAGCTGCCCCCTGGTGGTCAGTGTGCTCCCACAGCCAACCTCCCGTGGCTGGCCAACCTCCCGCAGTCCCTCCCCCTGGCCTGCTGGCCCCAATCAGGGCCAAATGGGGCTGGCCAGGAGTGGAGGTTGGCCGGCCATGGGAGGTTGGCTGTGGGAGCACACTAATCACCCAGCCATCTGGGAGGAGAGAGACCCCATCTGTGCATGAATTTGTGCACTGGGCCTCTAGTAGAACAATAAAATAATCACTGTTAACACAATAGCATGCTTCTGTGACATTGTTATTATAAGCATACCTCATTTTTTGACCTTTGCTTTATTATGCTTCATAGATGTTGCATATTTTATAAATGGAAAGCAAGAACCTCCACCAAGAGAAAGGTTACAACTCACTTTATTATAATACTCACTTTATTATAATACTATCTTTATTACAGTGGTCTGGGACTGAACCTACAATATTTCTGAGGTATGCCTGTACTCGCTTCTTATTTAAAGTAACAACTTTGCTCAATCCATAATACTTTCTTAGATATTAAACAGCTTGCTGTCCAAACCATACCATAATTCTCAGGTATGACCAATTCTAAATTGAAAACTAGCAGATGAAGTAGGTCTTGGTTTTTAATCTACCTTAGCATTTAGAAACAGTATAAAGTATTATAGGATACATAGAGATAATTTGAATATCATTTAAAAATAGCAATAATATGTCAAATTCATAATTATTGTAATAATATAATAATACCTTTTAAATGGTTACGATATAACAGGTCTGTATCTAAGCATTATTCATACATTATCCCCTCTAATCTTCATCACAAATTTTTGAAGTAGATGTTAGATAATTATTCCATTTTTTAGATGAGGTGACTGAGGCTTAAAGACATTAAGCATGTTCAAGGTCAAGCAGTGACATGCGATCAGAGCTGGGAATTGATCTAGGTCTACATGCTTCCAGGGCTTGACTGCTTCACTATTATGCCAAATTGATATAATTTGCAAATAATCTTATTTCTGCATCAGTTCTTTGTAATTATATATTATATTCTAAACTTAATGTTTCATCATGTATTGGTTTGACAAGGTTTCTACAAAGATATATAAAAAAATGTGAGATTATACACACACACATATACATCCTATATAATAAAAGCCTAATATGCTAAGTGTCCAGTTGTCTAGTTGTCCTTTCAAAGAATCAAAGCATAATCTGTATATATAAAAGCCTAAGTGACTGTTAAGACCGGTTGACTGGTCGCTATGATGTGCACTGACCACCAGGGGGCAGACACTCAATGCAGGAGCTGCCCCCTGGTGGTCAGTGTGCTCCCACAGCCAACCTCCCATGGCCGTCCAACCTCCCTTGGTCCCAACCCTCCAGTCGACCAGCCTCAGTTGGCTCTGATCAGGGTGGCCGGCCAACCTCCCATAGCCCCTCCCTCCAGCCAACCCACCTCCCATGGCCCCTCCCCCTGGACTGGGCGAGATGGCCCCAATAGGCTCCAATGGTGGCCAGGCTGAGGGACCCCACCCATGCATGAATTCGTGCACTAGGCCTCTAGTATGTTAATTATATGCTAAGGCCGCTCAACCGCTCACTATGACGTGCAGTGACCACCAGGGGGCAGACACTCTGACTGGTAGATTAGCTTACTGCTGGGGTCCGGCTGATTGGGACTGAGTGAGATGGGCAGACACACCCTGGAGTCCTTCGGTGGTCCCTCCCCACCTGGCCAAACTCCTGCACCGCTCCCTGGCCCTGATCGTGCACTGGTGGGGTCCCTCAGCCTGGCCTGCACCCTCTCGCAATCCGGGACCCCTCTGGGGGATGTTGGAGAGCCAGTTTTGGCCCGATCCCGCAGGCCAGGCCTAGGGACCCCACTGATGCACAAATTCGTGCACCGGGCCTCTAAAAATATATATATATATTCCTATCTAGGTTCCAGAGAGACATTTACTAAGTAATTTCAGAATACCTCCTAGAAAAACATTACCTAAATGTGTCAATATGGGTTGAATGACTGGATCCAAAGTGTAATAGTTCCTGAGTGGATTGTATCATGGGGAAGCTCCTAGTAGAGTGCTTCAGGAGTTGTCTTCAGACAGATTATTTTTAATTAAACCAGATGCAAACATAAAAGCTGCAATTATTGGCTTTGAGCATGATATAAGGCTGGGCAACATAACTAGTGTATTAGGTGATAGAATTACTTTCTGAAAGATCTTAGCATACAACAAGAAGCTGAATCAAACAGGATGAAGTATACATAGTGTATCAGTCAAGATAAGCTAGGTTATAGTACAGTAACACACAACTACCAAATCTAAGTGTATAAATCAAACATTTTTTGTCATCCATACATATCTTAAGCTCATATAGATGCAGGGGAGCTGGATGAAGCTTTTTCTTTATAGTTGCTCAGGGCATACCTTTGTTCATATTGCATTGGACAAAGCAAATTACATAACAATAACTAGGTTTAAGGGGAGGATTGGAATGCTACCCTGTCATATGTTCTAAAAGGAGAATAGAACAGGAATGTTTCTGAACAGCCCTAATTATCACAATTAGGGATAAGTGGAGATCTTACACTCAGACTCTGCAGAAGAGAGAAAGTGCAATTCAATGTCATGGCATAAAAAAATATCTAAAGTATGCATTGACTCTAGCAGCAAATTAAGTAAAATTGTGGTGGAGAGCAGTAGACCCGAGAGGGCATAGAGAGGAGAACAGTGTGGGAAGACCCGAGGGAAGCTTGCTGCATATGGAGCTCTGCTGCTCGCAGGGCTGCTGTGTTCAGTTCAGGCCACAGCACTTGGACAGGGTTTAGACAACAGAGAAAGCTTGCCCATCAAACAAGCAGACTGAAAAGGGGTCTCAAATCACGCCATCTGAAAAACCACCAAAGCAGATGGTGAATCTGGAAAAGAGAAGGTTTAGGTGAGAGTATGTTCAAGGTCTTCAAATAGTTAAAAAGATTAGGTATGAAAAATTAAATTGTCCTGATCTTCCCAGAGAGCAAAACATGGATCATTAGAGAAATTATGTGTAAGCAGACTTCTCAATGTGAGGAAATATTTCCAATAAGAGCTGCCTTTATAAAGACGAAGTTGCCCATTTTTAGGGATATTTACATAGCTTGTTAGAAATGTTGCAAAGGAAATTTAAACATTAGATGCTGGATTCCTTAAAGCCTCTCCCAATCTTAAGATTTTATTACATCATATACTAATATTACATCCTATTCTAATATAATCACTGTATCAGAGAGATGTTGTCCTGCAACAAACCACCCTAACACTCAGTGGTTTAAAACTATGAATCCACTGATCTTGTTTGCATTCACTTTCACACGTATGGTCCACTGGACAGGGCCTACTTCTCACATGGCTGTGGGTGTCTGGCTGTTGTCTGGGCAACAGACGGGATTGGACCATGTATCACTCATCTTCCTGCTGGCCAGACCAAGCTTGTTCCTATGGTAGTGACAGGACTACAAAGGAACAAGAGGAAGCATACAAGGCCACTTGAAGACAAGGCTGGAACTGACAGCCATCACTTTGGATATATTTTCTTGTCCAAAACAAGTTATAAATTCTGCTCAGGTTCAAAAACATAGAAGTAGACCCTGCCTATTTATGGGAGGAATGCACTAAGGCCATTTCTATGATCTACCATAATCCTGTATACCTACAATTAGATGTTCTTCAAAATTACATATTTTTCATAACTTAATGAAAATAGAATGTTATTGCATATATTCACCTTCAATTAAACTATATTTTCAGTACTTGGAATTATAAAAAAATAGCAATTACATGAAAATATCAGAATCTCACTTGGCATTTTTCAACTACCTCAGCTACAATACAAAGCACAGGCTGATTTAATTTCCAGTGTATAAAATGCTCTGAAATTTTAAGAAAGGAAGGTATTTCTGACTTGGAGTTATCAGGGCAGACTTTATGGAGAAGATGGCATTGAATCAGGATTTGAAGTGTGGTTAGAATTTTGATATGTAAATATAGAAAAGAAAAGGTAGAGCAGGAAGAAGTACAAAAACTTCAGTAGTCCATAGCATCATGGGCAAGAGCATGTACTAGACAATAATGTGTCAGAGTATATGATGGAGCAAAGTGAAAAATGCGTTTGGAAAGGTAAGTTGAAACTCTGAATGCCTGACTAAAGATATTAAATATATTAATCTTTTGAGTAACATATCTATAAATTTGAATACCTGTGTCTTGTGAAAATGACTCAGGTGTTCTGAGAACATAGTGGCTGAACAACAGCTACTGGATAATGACAATGAGAGGAAAGAAACTACAAATTTATATACACAATATTGTATATAGTTTTCATTAACCAGCACAGATTCACCTGCCAAAAGTACAAGAAACTTAATTTTCAGAAAGACATTAGTCTGCAGAAGAAAGTGTACTCAGGCATAGCAGACATCTATTTTGCTTTGAGTACTTTTATGTAACTCTGTCAACCATGATAAACATCACTGTAATTCCTGCTCATTATCTTCATGGTTAGACTGTAAGGTCCTGGGTAGGAAAGGCCAAAGGATGAGGTTGGTGGAAGCCATCACTGCTCAGAACGCTCAGAGTATAAATCTTCTCACACAAGGTGACACCATCTGCCACATAATCTTGACATACAATTAGCTTCAGAAAGCAATACTTGCAATGATTGTTCTGGAGCGACAACTACAGAATCTCATGTTTCAGAAGTTTCCCCCAGATTAATGATAAGATGCATTTATTTTGATCGAGTGTAGAAACACCAACGCTATAAGATAGGAGTGACTGGAGCAATGGATTGCATGCAACAGAGCATTCTATCTGGGCAGAGCTGAGACTCAGTTTTGACCAACATGATGAAATCTGTGAAAACTCTTTCCAATGCATGTTTGCCTCCATCAGTTTATACAGTCTGAGGAGAGAGAGTACGTGGACAGCCCTCCCAATTAGGGTCCAAGCTTAGACATACTTGATGGAAGACTGGGTTAGAGGAATGAAATTGCTGGGCAACAGAATTGGGGGAAGGAGAGTGGGATTCCTGTAAGAAGTTTTATCATAAGGGAACAAAGAGCCTGATGTGGCAATTGAGTCTCAGTGGTGAGACCTGAATTGTGGTTACTGTGAAGATGTTTTAAGCCATCCTTAACGCAGCTACTCTCATTGCATAAGTAACTTTTAAGGAGAAAAAAAAAGGGTATACAGTGGGGCCTTGACTTACGAGTTTAATTTGTTCCGTGGCGGAGCTCGTAACTCAAATTACTCATATGTCAAATCAATTGTGAACGAGTGAGACATGTGATGCTAGGCTGATGTTGTGGCGTTCACTGTGACGTTCGCTGTGCCAACTAGCGGTGGGGTATCTGAAGCTGGCTCGTAACCCGAATTTTAGCTCGTAACTCAAAGCAAAAAATAGGCCGAGAGATGGCTCGTATCTCGAAAAACTCATTAGTCGGGACATTCATAAGTCAAGGTCCCACTGTATGTGGCTTTGGGCTATATTTTTAGGAACTAAGCAAGACTTCTGAGTGCCCTTGCCAAATGGATGTGAGCATCTCAAAAAATACAAATTATATATAAAATACTAAGTGAAGGCAAATAATATCTTCCCTTTTTCCACTTGGTCATTGGGGCTCAAGGAGGGGAACTGCTACATAATTTCTGGGCAAAAGACAGGCAATAATGTGATTAAATGGTAAACACACAGAATTCGGAATTAAAAGGCCTAGTTTTCAGTCTTGACTCCACCATTTATTAGCTGGACAAGTCATTTAACTTGCGAGTCATACTGCCTCTCTTGAAAAATGCCGATTATTATAACAATTAACTCATAAGGTCACTTAGTCCATCTAAACTTTTCCACCTACATATGCACAAATAATAGATTTGTGATATGTTATAGAAAAATTAAAAGCTTCAGTCATGGTAGCCAGAAATAGGGTTTTCTGGAACTAAGGGGTTTTGTACAACACAGGACTTCAATTCTAAAAATGGCAAAGTCCTCAGCAAGCCAAGATTAGTTGGCCACCTTACGAGATCTAAGACATTCTTGCTGCCCTAATTGGCCACAGAGAAGGTTTCTCTGAGAAGATTAGCATACCTATAACACATGTGTAGCTCACTAGAACTCTGAGAATTAAATTAGGTGTTACATTTCTGTCTCTGCAGGTATCTCTGGGCTTCTGCCTGAGAAAATGTATGATTCAAGCTTGTGAGGTAATTGCCTACAAATTGAATTTGGTATATTTCATTAGGCATGACTGTTTGCCCTGGAAAATACAAGGGTCATATCTCAAGAAAGAAAGAGACAGGGAAGAAATGAGCCATAACAGGTAAAATGGAGAGTCCTTTTCTGAACTGAATTGATAGTGAGGAAGAGGATCTTGGGTAGAACAGAAATCTGTTTTCTTTCCCCTTGAAGAAGCCATAGTAGGGAGAATTTAGCAGGGCTCCCTCTAGTTTCTAAAATCTTTGATGTTTGAGTGAAGCTATGGCAGATATTGACAAACTTCTCCCCTTTCAGTGTGTCCTACATTCAGTTTTCTGTTTTTAATTGCTAGATATTAGCTTTATCATCTCAACTGAGATGAGTCTTTTCTTTACAGTTACTGCAAGCTGGAGCATGCGAGGGTTTTATTTCATTATCTTTGGCAGGAAGGGCCAACTTCTTGGAGTCAAAGCTGAAAACAGACCTTACCACTGCTTAGAAACTTCATACTTTTCTGCATCACACTGTTAAACATATCTCTAATGAAAATATGTTTTATTATACTTTATTTTATGCTCACTGTGTGCAGGCTACAATTGAACTGTCTAATAAAGATGCTGATACAATACTTTCCAAGTTTCTCTGGCATCTAAATTCTATTGAGACCGCAGAGCCAGGCAGAATAAACACAGTAAAAATCCAACACAATGTAAATATCAGTGGATTTGAGTAGAGAGGAAAAACTTAGGAGAAAGACTATATAAATTCATTCAAGGTCAAGTCAGCACATTCATTGAGGGCACACCAAAGCAGAGGCACTTTTCATCCTATGGGCCATTTTTTATTATAGGATAGAGAAGCAGGAGATCATCTATCTCCTGTGGAAGTTGCATTTAGCAGAGACCATAGTTGAGGGGATAAGACAGTCATGTGAATCATAATGGATCATAGGAAACAGAAAAGAAAAACCAAGTGGCCTTATGCCCAAAATGTTAATTCATGATCTCTATCTTAATTCATATTTAAGATAGATACTGCTTCTGACACGAACAATGCTTGGACGTGGGGATTAGTGTTTGATTTTGGTAGATGAATACGATTCACAAGGTGTATTTCTGGGACATGAGGATTTTAAAGATAGGCCAGTGCTAGACCAGGAAGAGCCTTCAGTAACGGCTAAGAACTATGGGGTTTTTGTTTGTTTCCTAACCCACTTTTCTAACGGCAAATACCCAAATAATCTGTTGGTTTACTATTACGGCAGTGGTGTACTAGAGAAAGTACCAGAATCTTCTGAAGGCAGGGAAGAGTCATGTGTACCTCCCTCTTCCTTTAGATATTATTGTATCACCTGCATATTATAGCACCTGTTCTTTCTTGATGAAACACCATTTTTAGGCAATCAGGTGGCAGGGAAGACATTTGAACAGTCAGTTAAAAAATTAAATCTCTGTTATATGAAGATTGGGGTGGAAGTTGTATATAATATATACTGGAATGAGACAATTTGGAGACTTGGAATATTATTTACAAAAAGAGAGCAAAGGGACTCCTTTATCATAATAAATGATGATTTAAGCTTTCAGCATCTTCAGTTTGGGAAAAATATGAACTGGATAGTCCAACAGAAATCTTAAGGAAACCTCTAAAAGTGAGGGACTAGATCATTGGTGAAAGCTTAGGACTAGTATAGAAATTTGAGATTCAACTCTGCAGAAGTGATGGCTAGATGGAAGTGGCACAGATTGAGTATAGAAATGTAGGTTGAATGACTATGAAAAAACGATGTTGCTAAACTCTCATGAAAATGCATACTACTATTTTCCCTGTCATGTAACAGAAAGTTAGGACACATGCTGTGATGTAGAGACTGTAATAAGTTGTTGATTCGGGATCTCTTTGACTTACTTATGTTACCATACTAACTTTCATCTTCTTTTTTGATATAGAAATGGAATTCATGAGCTTTAAATCTGGTATAAGATTCTGATGCATGGATTTAAATTCCAGCTAAATAGCTATTCAGTAGTATAACCACAGATGAGTTACCTGATTTCTCTAAAATTATTTTTTCATCTGTATAAGGAAATAATTACAATTTCCACCTCATTCCATTGCTATGAGTTTTAAATGAGTCTACATATGTAAACATTTAACTTAATGTTTATAGCACATAGAAAGCAAATGTCCATTACAAGCTGGACATTAATAATTGTTCCATGTTTTCAAATATGCTTCAACATGTATATCTCTGATAATAAGTTTAGATTTTAAAGATCAAACTATATTTTAATGAGAACTTATGTGCTCACATCAGAGAATACCCTTTTCAATGTAAAAAATCCCTATATCTGCATATTCAAATTGGACTATGATACATCATTCTGAATGGTCTAAAAAAAACCAACAACAATGTAATAGAACAGCCCCACAATTAAACCAAAGAGCTCAGCTGGTCTGCACCCAATGGGTTTCCAAAAAATAACTCTTTGATCCATATTCAATTTCAAAGTTATTTTGTATAAATTGAGCAATAAACAGAAAAAATAAAGTTGGACAATTTGGGCACAGAGAATGGACATTGTAGGCATGTGCTTAGTTTGACATTGGTGTAAGACTTCCTGAGACCAATGGTTTTGTCCAGCAAGCTGGCCAATTCAATTATTTAATTTAATAATATTTCAATGTACTGGGAGAATTAATAATAACACTGCCACAATTTCTCTTTTGATGGGAATAAACATCTTAATATTATTGAATAAGTTCAGAGTTTTATTCTTTTTTATTTGGTGTTTTATTTTATAGTGTGTGTAGTAGGTCAGTTATTTGAAATTTGGCTTCTCCCAAGCAATTCCATGTCTGTGTCATAGAGGGATTTGTGATTTTGCTGAGGCACAAATTTTATGTTGTTGTTCCCAAATCCCCGTTTCCATGCTGCCTTGCTCTCTAGTCACTTGGAAATTACATATGATAGAGTTTTCTTGTTGTTTGTAAGTCTCATGTGTATATGACAAGTGCCTACTGTTCAGTATTTTTTTTCTTTTGGCAAATAACAACCTGTAATTTCAAAATGGCTAAAATGAGTTCAGGCAAGTGACTAGAGTCTAGTCCTTGGTAATTTCATCAAAAGGGTTGGGACTCCTCTGTTTCCCTGTTTGGTTCACTGTAGGGCTCATTCCTGTGATTGCAGAATCTACAGCCCTAACTCCCTTGGCTTGTGCCATTATGAAATCATGGATGAACCAAAGGGCATTCAGAACAGATCCCCCAGATGGGTCAGCCTTGCATTTAGAGGGAGAACAATGGATTATTGTGGTCTCGTGCCAGAAGGTCTCCTGGAAAGGAGATTTCAAAGCCTCTCGTCCTTTCAAATAAATTCTCATATTTTATCACCTTCACTATCTGATGAAGGTTCTGTATGTCAAAACCAGAGTCATGCTTTTAATTCCATTTATCTCATTACATCTTCTCTCCTTTTATACCAGATCCAGCAAACAGAAAGTTCTCTGGCTCTTAGTGAGAAAGTTCTCCTGGGGTCTTTGCCCTCAGGAATCTTCCCCCACCTCCCTTCCTTGCATCCAATGCAAACTAACTTACATTCTGGTTAACATACCCTTCGGTTTTCATTTAATTCATTAGCTCTCTCATCTCTTACAGAGCTGTATGTTTAAAGTTCTCCTCTTAGTTTAAAATACCTAAATAATCCCTTATTCAAACTCAGCTAGGGTCAGCATGATGAAAAGATCTAGAGAAAATATATGTTGAGTGATCCAAGGTCACTGTTCAGTTTTAACTTTTCAACTTTGTTCTTTGAACAGGTCAGAAATCTTTAGATAAAGTAAAGTTTTGCCATATTTTAGCATTTTCTTCTTTTTCTCTTTTTTACTCTATGTTCAACTGACTAATTGCCTGGCAAAAATGTCCACATCCTAATCCTTGAAATCAGTAAATATTTTACCTTACATGGTAAAATGAACTTTGCAGATATGATTAAATTCTGGATCTTGAAATGGAGAAATTATCAGGATTATAGGCAACTTCTGCCTCTAGAAGCTGGAAAAGGCAAAAAAAAAAAAATCTCCCTTAAAGCCACCAGAAGGAACGCAGTCCTGCTGACCCCTTGATTTTATGACATCTGATCAGACTGTAAGATAATAAATTTGCATTATTTTAAGCCACTAAATTTGTGGACTTCATTATAACAGCAATAGGAAACCTATATACTATCCCTCTATTTTTTTTCCAGTGGGTCAAAATAATCTCTAAACTTGGCCACCAAAGCACTGTGAAGCTTCTGGAACACCTGTTCTTTTTAGTTTCCTCTCTTTTATCTCATTTTGGAATGTGTGTGTATGTATGTGTGTATGTATCTGTGTTATAGCAGAGCCTCTTGTGCAAATTCACTACTGTCACTTCATGAGAATTGGGATTGCATCTATCATCAATCTAACAAACTGTTTATCCAGTGTCTGCTGGGTACTCAGTGCTGTGCTATGTGTTGTTTTAATGATTCTTCTCTAAGAGGTTATAATGTCTTTTGCAATCATGAGTTGAGAAATAAACTTGGAGATGAAATTACTTGCAACCTGAAAAAGCAGTTATCTTTTCCATTAGCTGGCGTAGAAAAACATTTCTTTTCCTATCTGGAGAAATATGTTCTCAACTGGAAATTCTAAGACCACTTCATTCTGGAAGTTATTACTCATAAAGTTATTTGCTTCTTTGCAATGTCAGGAGGACAGTGCTAAACTGAAAAGGAAGCGTGAGGCTCACATCTCCTAAATGAGAACAGGTATGACAAGCAGAAGCAACCTCTATTTTGTCAACTCAGCAGGGTTTCCAGAATCACGGGCCTTCTTGAGGGGCCACTGTCACTAATGACTGTGTTGTGCATGTGTGTTACCAAATCTGAAGTTCAGTGGCAAGTGCTCTAGATTGCTACAGACTGTTTCGGATTTTCTTAGCAACCAATCTGGTAGGCACTGAAGGACTAAACACAATGAGAATTTTATGATTTTCAAGCTGAAAAAAAATAACTGGTAGCTCTAATCTGGTATGGTTTTACCATGATAATTTATAATTTGGTGTTTTAACCAATAAGGGAATAATTTGTTTGCCTTTAGGTTTTTGTACATCTCATATAAGTGTTAAATCTGTTTTTATTAAACAATGGAAAATACAAAAAAGAATAAATCAAAATTAATTGCATAATCCTACCATCCAGAGATAACTACAGTGGACATTTTGGGATGTGTGTGTATGTATGTGTGTATGTATTTTAAAACAATCCATTCTCAGTTCAAAATTTCAAAGAGCCCAAAGGTGAAATAAATACAAAGCCCAAGTCAATTTCTTTCCCACTTCCCATGATTAACCAGTGTTTACATTTTCTTGCATAGTCTTCCAGAAATCCCCTTTCTTTCTCACTCTGTGTGTATCATCCTGATTGGCTGGTGGGCATAGCATATATATATATATATATATATATATATATATATATATGATTTTAACAAAATTGAATTATATTTAGTATTATATTTAAAATCTATTTTCATTTAGAAATTTAAGCAATTAGGTGGTTCCCATTATTGCCATTTTACAGATGAGGAAATTTAGAGTTAGACATTAAGTCCAAGGTCACACAGCGAGCAAAAGATAGAAGTGTGTTCTGATTCCAGCCCTGGCTTATTTCAGAACTCAGGTATTGTAGACTTCTTCTCATGCCAATAAATGTTTACAATTATTATTTAATATGGCGTAACATTAGAATATCATGATATATCATAATTTAGCCAAATTTTATCATTAGATATTTAGGTTATTTCCTTCTCATTATTCTAAGTAATGTTCTTCCTAAATTATTTTGCTAAAATAATTTACTAGAAGCTTACCAGTAATTACTAGGTTGGTAAATTATCCTCAACAAAGATTTGATCAATTATTTACTTGTACTATTACATATTACTAGAGGCCCGGTGCACGGATATATTACTGCGGGGATCTGTGGGCCTCCACACCTCCTCAGCCTGGCCTTACCCGCCAGCTGCCAGCTCATCGGGCTCCAGCCCGCTGTCCCGGTCAATCCCACACAACACGAAGTAGTGTGCAAAGCAGCAGGCAGCCAGGGAGGAGCTGGAGCCCAGGCTGGGTGCCACCAAGGGATCCCCTGCTCATCCAGGCCCCACTGCGCCTGCCTCTAGCACTGGGGCGCACAGGGGGAGTGTCCGCGCTCCCACTGTGAGAGCGCACTGACCACCAGGGGCAGCTCCTGCATTGAGTGTCTGCCCCATGGTTGGTCAGTGTGTATCATAGCTACTGTCTGGTCATCCAGTCACTTAGGCTTTTATATATATAAAGATTATTTACATTATATCATAATTCTCTCTCTTGGCAATCTAAAAGGTCAAAATGCATCTCATTTCTTTAATTTGAATTTATGTTACTAGTGAATTCACATTTCTTATGATCATTGTGACTTGCATTTTTAATTTTTTTATTTTGTGATTGCTCTTCCTATTGATCTTCTCTGGTAAATTATAATTTTTATTAAGGCTTTTTTCTATATAAAAATCATTTATAGATTAAGGGCTTACATATCATAATATTTTACTTTTTATCATATTTTGAATATTATTTATGGTCTTATTCACCTTTAAGAAATTTTAAACTACCAATATTCCCTTAGTTTCTTTGGATAATAATTATAAAACTATTCTCCATACCAAGATTATAAAATGATTTTCTTCTAGCCCTCTTAAGGAAAACATTTGTATCTTTAGTCTATCAACTTATTTAAGTGTATGGTATGAGAGATGGAAAAAGCTACTTTTCCAACTATTTGTGTAATTAATGAAGAACATTTAATGAAGAATATATTCTCCAGATATTTTAAATTTGAGTATTTATCATAATGTATTTGTAACCAAATCATATTTGGTTATTTCTGGACTTTCATTTTTCTATCAGTTTTAAGGTCAATTTCAGACCTTTTTAAAATAAATTATAGACATGTAGGTAAAAATGAAATGTCATAAATTTTGGAAAGAAAGAAAGAGAGCTATTTATTTGTAAATTGAATGATTATATAGAAAAGTCTAAGGAATCTACAAAACAATTACTGGAACTAATAGTAAAGTTAGCAAGGTAATAGAGATTGAAGGTCAATATAACCAAAGTCAAATTTATTTTTATACACTATTGGTAAACAATTATAAAATTAAATGTTTAATATTTTATCAAATTGCATCAAAACACATACAATATATAGGAAAAAATTTTTAATGATGCGCTAGATTTGTATCCAAATAAATATGGGTGAATGAAGTTAAAGAAGACCTAAAATATGATTATGTCATGTTTCTGGATTGGAAAATGCCAAATTTTTTAAATGGCAATTTTTCTCAAATCAGATTTCTAGTCAATCTTAGTCATAATACTATCCACTTTTTTTTTTTACTAGAAAGTGACAAATTGATTCTAAAATTTATGTGGAAATGAAAAGGACTTGAATATTCAAAGCAATTTAGACAAAGAACAAGTTTGAGGACATGCACTGACTTCAAGATATAATATAAAGCTAAAGCTGCAATAATCAAGCAGTGGGAATTGTCATAAAATGAAAATATATCAATGCAATGCACTTTTTGGCACTTTTATTGCTTTTGAAAGCAGAGTTATAGCATTAAATTGGAAAGAAAGGAGAAAACAAAAGAAAAATTGATCACAACATGGATGGACCTTGAGAATATTATGCTAAGTGAAATAAGTTAGTCACAAAAAGCTAAGACTCATATGGCTTCACTCATTTGTGGGATATAAAACTGAAACTCACAAACATAAACAACGGTGTGGTTGTTGCCAGAGGGTCGGGGGTGGGAAGGGAAGGGGGTCCTAATATGAAGTGACAGGAGAAGATTTTACTTGGGGTGGTGGGCACACAGTGTAATTATATAGATCTTGTAACATAGAAACCCACACCTGAAATCCAGATGATCATCCTGACCAATGTCAACCCAATAAATTTAATTTTTTAAAAATTGAAAATATAATTATTATACATGCATATGGAATACATTTTTTGAGAAGCTAAACATTTGGAGAGACATGAATGAATCTTGCAACACACAAGGCATGTGTTTATGCAATCAGCAATGATCAGGAATCAGAATCAGTAAAAGGGATTATTGAAATGGAAAAATACGGTATTAAAGGTGTGGCTGGAACATCTGTATCAGTTTGGTCACGTTAACAATGTTAATTCAGAAGAAGGGTAAGCATGATTGAGTCCTGCTGATGAAACTTTGTCACAGGCTAAAGGCCATCCAAACAGGCACAACATCAAAGCAAATGGAAAAGAAACTTTTGCGGGTAACCCAGCTATTGAAGAAGTAAGATGTGTCAGAGATTATCAGAGGGAGTAGGCATTTGCTTAACTTTTTTTTTTTTCAATGTAGATGAAAATGGTCCTTTTAAGGAAGACTGAAAAATGTTTAGCAGACTATATCTGGTTAAACATCTTTGATGGATTAATTCACAAGACTATTGGGTGGAAATGCATCTCATAAGCTTAAATTTCTCCTAGTCATTTTGAAATCATGTGCTAATGGAACTATGAACATCTTTTCAGAACCTAATCTCTTCCTAAGTATGGGATTTTCTCTATGTAAAATAAAACTATTGATTTCGTAGTATTTTGCACATAACTGGCCACCTTACCAAGTTATCTTGTTGATTCCAATAGTTACTCAATTGGCAACTGGTGTTATGGGGCGTTCTCTTTAAATAATGGCATCTCATTGAATGTAGAATTAAAATTCAATACACCTAGCACAACCGGAAAGGTCCGGGCTATGTCATCAGTCTTGTCTTATGGCCCTCTTTTCTCTCCCTCACTGCACTGCCTACCATTCTGGCCTGTTTTGTTTTTTTTTCCTCCTCAATTGCACTTGATAGCCTTAGGACTTTGAACTTGCTCTTCTCATTGTCTGGAGTGCTCTTTGGCTCTTTGGAACTTTTCACTTTTCTCTACCATCTCCAGTCCACACCTTAGATCTCTGCTTATGGGACCCTCCTTGCAGGAAGCTTTACCTGGTTCTGTAGTTCATATTAAGTCTGCCTGTCTCTCTCATTGCAGCCAGTGCTTTTTATCTTTCAGGGAAAATTTCATAGTTTGTAAATCAATATCTTTTATGTAATAATGTATTTGATTATCTACCTCCTCTCCCAAGGTTGTAAGCTTTACATGAGCAAGGGTATATTTTTTTTCTCTTTTAGTCACTATACTTCTACACCTAGCACAGTTGTATTATATAGTAGGAGCTCCATAAATATTTCTTAAAAAATGAATTGCTATCAAAATCTATACCTGTTTCTTTCAGATAAGTCCTTGCTTCCCCTTGTCTATTTAGAAAGGCGGGGGGGAGGAGTAAGAAAAGCTCATCTCTATTATGATATTTGTGTCTGATTTAATAGATTTCTACTTGAGACACATTTGTAGTTGAGAACTATATAATATGTTAATGGAATAGAGAGCTGTTCTGTTGATAGAATGTTCAGACATAGAACTGCAGGGAGCTAAGAGTAGAAAAATGGGAAAAAAAATATTGTTCAGCTCATAGACGCATAAGTGACTATCAATTCCAAGTTCCACATTTGGCAAAGGGAAATATATATTAATATAACTAGGATAGAGGGAGTATAAATATGTATATAAAAAGAGAATATATATATATATATTTGGCGGGGGCAGAGGGGTTAAAAAGTGCCATTATTATCATTATATGTGGTACTGAGAGACTGTCAAATTTCTCCTTTTAATAGATTAAACATTGCTAAGGATTTTTAAATTACCTTTCCCCCCCAAAAAATGTTTATTTTTCTGAGAGACAGCCATTTCATTTGAACAGGTTATAGGATTTTATCCATTATGCATCCTGTACCTTAAGCTCTTAGGATGTTAGATTAGAAATTGTGCAGTATTTAATGATCAAAATAATATTCTCATGTTGACTTTTCTAGTCATGAATAATTTGGCTGTATAGACAGAGCATGTGAGAATAGTGATAGTATCCTTGGTGTCAGTTTCACAAAGATGGCAATTGTCCAAAGTGCACAAACTCTGTATTTAAATTTATTTAGAGAAAATCACACATAAGATTAAATTTGATTTTGCTAATTGCTGCTAAATCATTTTGCCAACCTCAGGTCTATTTTCCTCATTCACTTGCTTCTACTTAAATTTCCCAATATTGCGATTCCCAGTGGTAGTGAGAAGCAAAGTGGTCTGTCTTTGTTCAGCTCTTCAATTCCTCAGGCGCTGGCTAACTGACCTTCATTACTTTAATGGGGCCAAAATATTTCTTTTCTACCACTTATTTTTTTTGCTGCAACAGAAACTAACTTTCCATGGAAGAGCAAACAGTTCATCAGCCCTGGCTGAGAAAAGTAGGTGGAGGAGATTTCAAAACAAACACGAGAGGAGCAGAATTCGTGATGGCTACTTTAGCATCAATAGCAATATCTTACTCTCCCTATCAGTACCCCCCGCCCCCCCCCCAAAAAAAAAGTAGACCAAAGAGCTGTAATTTTAAAGTGAGTTTTCTTTGGTGCCAAAAGAATTCTCTTTCATGTGTATCTAATATCAGCTGTAGTCATAAGTTGCTTAACTTGTTTCTCAATGAGACAATTTGCTCTCAAATGCTAGTTCATCAACTAAGCTGTCCAGACACCTTTATGTTATTTAATTTTAAATTATATTGATGGCATGATAGCTAGTAATCTTTAAAATTCTTAAGCCCCCTTTCTCTCTCCATCAGCTTTTATTTCTTTTTATAAAACTATGCTTTTATTGATTTTAGAGATAGAGAGGAAGGGAGAGGGAGAGAGAGACAGAAACATGGATGAGCTGCCTCCTGCACACCCGCTACCAGGGGCCGAGCCTGCATTCCGGGCATGTGCCTCAATAGAGAATTGAACCAAGTGACCTCATGGTACATGGGACTACACTCAGTCCACTGCACCACACTGGTCAGGCTCCATCAGCTTTTCTTTATGTGAAATTCCAAGTTGTCAATACAAACAAAGTATTACTTTCTAAATACATAGACTAACGGTTGATACCTTAATGTAGGATTCTCTGAAAATCTACACTAATAAAAGAGAAACATGAAAATTGACCATCCCTCCGCTATGCCCACCAGCCAATCAGAGTGATATGCAAATTAACCCAACAAAGATGGCAATTAATTTGCATACACAGGCACAGAGCAAAGACTGAAGACAGCATAGAAGGAAGCCAAGCACTGCAGAAGGGAGCGAAGCGGCGGAGAAGGGAACGGAGCGAGGCAGCGGAGATGGGAGTGGAGCTAAGGCAGTGGACTCGGGAGGGAGTGAGGCAGCGAAGACAGGAGGGAGCTGAGACAGCGGAGAGGGGAGGGAGCCGAGCTGGCCGAGATGGGAGGGAGCGAGGTGGAGGGCTTCGCTCCCTTATCTGCTTCACTCTGGCCTCAGGAAGCCCTATTCTTCCAGGAATCTTCCTGCAACGGGCCTCTAGTCTCATATAAAGCACATAGCTTAAACTGGAGATCTAAGTGTATCTCAACCTTTGTAAAGTCAGGATATAAATATTGGAAGCATACCATTATGTGTTTGCTTCAGCAAACAGTCAACTTAGACCTTCAAGAGGATAACAGCACCAGCTGGGCTGGGCATGCATCCACCAAATCACCAACTTATGGAGTAGAAATTGGAGAAGGGATGGAAGAGAGGTGGAGAAGGAGAAGGGAAGGGAGAATAAAATAATTCCCTGAGTGGATAACCATTACGTGGAAGCCATATTTTAATGCAAAATGATTCTAGACTGTTATAAATATATACAACCTAACATTGTGAAGTTGACCAAAATGACATAAGATTCTCTACTTTTGTGAAGAAATTAGGATGCAGTTAAACAGAAGAGGCCAGAGGAAAAGAGGCACTTTGTCTTCAAAAACCCTATTGTGGTCAAAGAATCCTTACCATTTCACAAGGATATATACAGAAGTTGAGAGTAAGGGTTTAGACAATGGTATAGTGATTTGACATTGTTCCAACATTCAAATTCATGATCAGTGGACTCATGTTATTAAATAGGGGTATGAATCATATGGTGTAAGCTCTAAACTAGTTTTGAGCAGTAAGACCACACAGTGTGGTCTATCATGGATAGAAAAATGAAAAATTAACTAAATTTTGACTATCGTTATAGTTTGTTTGAGAATCACTATTATAGAACATATCGTTAGTGCCTAAAAGAATGTCTGTCAGACTTTCTTTTACCCCACCCTTTAGACAGACTGTTTGCCCTTTAGATTCATGTAGATGTCCACTGTTTTCTTTGCTTATCTTATATAATAAAAGGGTAATATGAAAATTGACCCTAACTGCCGAACTACCAGTCACTATGACAAGCACTGACCACCAGGGGGCAGACGCTCAACATGGGAGCTGCCCCCTGGTGGTCATTGCACATCCACAGGGGGAGCACCACTCAGCCAGAAGCCAACTCATGGCTGTCCAGTGCAGCAGCGGTGGTGTGAGCCTCTTCTGCCTCCGTGGCAAGGCTAAGGATGCCCCCAGGGCTCCCGGGCTGCCAGAGGGATGTCTGTCTACCAGCTTAGGCCCAATCTCCTGGGAAGTGGGCCTAAGCCAGCACGTGGACATCCCCCACAGGCTCCTGGACTGCGAGAGGGTGCAGGCCGGGCTGGGGGACTCCCTGAGTGCACAAATTTCCATGCACCAGGACTCTAGTATTTTTATATTATCCTTCTTTATTTCAACTTTGTGAGATCATAGATTGAATCATCCTGAAAATAATCTTTGAAGGGATAGGCAGTCTAATATTCTTTTTTACCCATAATCTTCAAAGTTGTGGATTTTAAAATGTTCTATTACATTTTTTAATGGACATTTTCAATGATGTATAAGAAAGTGCTTCCCACTTTATAGTAGCATCACTAAATCACACTATGAATCAAGGACTTTGGGAAGATAAGAGACAATTACAGTGAAAGTTCTGGGATTATCATCTTTCATAAAAGAAACTATGTCTTTTGACTTTGATTGTCTATTCTGTCTTTCTGCCTGACTATTTTTGAGTTTTGAGATCTGGCTTACCTTGACCCTATAACCTACCATTACCTTTTTAATATCTCCTTTAACCCCTATTTACTTTTTATTATAATATATATATATATATACATATACACATATTTATATATTTATATTTATATATACATATATATTTATATGTATATATATAAACTTATATATATACATATAAATATATATATATATATATATATATATATATATATATATAAAATAATAAGGTTGGACCAATTGTTGAAAGACTTAAGCCCTTTATGAAAAAGTTCTTAAAGAGAAAATGATAATTCTAATAATTTATATCCACAGTAAGATCAAGAGAGTGAAAATAAAATATTTAAGCCTATAGAGCTATGTTTCATAAAAGTTTGACATTGAAGAATAGATTTAATATTATCAAATAGTACTTTAAAAGCACAAATATGATGTGGGTTCAATACTTGAAGACTAAGATACTAGATCTAGAATTACATTTTTGATTCACCATGCAAGCATTATTTCCACCTTGCTCTATGCAACAACAACAACAAAAAGAATGGTTTATTTTTTTTAAAAAAAGTCTTACAGTGCTATAAAAGGAGCATAAATGCTACGGTTGGAAGAAATTATCAAGTTAAGCTGAAGAGCGTATAATATTCTTTATCAAATGAAGAACATTGAGACTGACATTACTAAACTACCTTTAAATTGGCTGGCTGGATATGTGAGTGGATTGCCTAGCTCTAACATTCCAAGTGAATACATTTCTCTGGTTATAACCTAAAAATCTGAAAACAAAATGTTTCAAAGATAGTCTGAAGAATGATCTTTAAAAATCATCTATACTTAACAATATAATACATTTTAGGACCACACCAAGCAAATGGGTAAGGGTTAACACAGTTAAAGAAAAATCATTCTATACAGGTACTCTTCTATAAAAAGCAACTGCTAATGGCCCTACCACCAATAGTAATAAAAATAATGGTGATTCTAATAGTTAACCAGAAGTACTAGTACTGTGTGTGTAGACTGGGATGATGACTACATTAATCCTTTGGATTTTCCCATACCAGAAGAGGTCCTTTAAAATTTAGGATTTCATAAACACCCACACACAAATGGGCTAAGGCAACTTCTCATACTCTGGGAAAGGACTACCTGCAGCTACCTATCTTCTTACCTAATAATAGACAACATGTAAATTAACCGTCCCTCCGCTATGCTCACCAGCCAATCAGGAGAGTATGCAATTAACCCAACAAAGATGGCGGTTAATTTGCATACATGGGGCGAAGAGGCAGAGCAAAGACTGAAGGCTCGTCTGGAGAAAAGGCCTGGGTCCCGGATGCCGGAGGAAAACCGGTGCCAGCAGTCAGGGGAAGGGAAGGCCTATTGCATGAATCTCTTCGTGCAACGGGCCTCTAGTATTAATATAAACATATATGAAAGGATCAAGTAAATATAACGATGGTGTAGTTCTGACATGAGTCAGAAGACTATCCTCACTAAGAGATTAAAGAGAGGCCATAAATCAATTCAGAGGAAAAGCGGAATGAAACAAACAGGACCTTATTTCTTCACTTTTGTTCCAATGTATACTTGCTTCTGTGGTTCTTTTTTTCTAATAACTAAAAAGTAAGTTTTTTTTAAGCATCACATATATCCATTCAGACATAGTAAATTGTTATATAAATCTTGGAAATAGTGCGTCCATCCCCAAAACCACCTGGCGTTTCTGAATATTCTATTAGAGATCCTGGGTAAGTTAAGTTAGAGGTCTTATACCTGTGTTTTTTAGGTTTCTTGATAACATGGAGGTGGCAACAGCAGAGGTAGGAAACCCTAAAGATAATTAACACAAGTCATGAGCCCATGAAGTTAAAAATGGAGTTTTTCCTTGAAAAAACTTCCCCTTGCTGCTTCCAAAGTTCAGACATGCAGAAACATTTTTTATATTTAAGATAAATTAATATTTTAAAATGATTTTCTTTTATCACAGATAAAATTCTGTTTTATTCATCATGTATAGGAAGTATTGTTAAACATCTTTTATCTTCCTTTTACTTTTCTGCTAGTCGACGCTTTTAATATTTTGTGGGCTGTAATTCTACAGGAATTTATTACTCTAAACCTCTCTGACTATGCAATTTTTACCACAGTTTTGAGTATTAAAAAAAGCTATGCTTTCCTCCATCTTTCCCATTAGCTTCCACCATGATATTTTTCTTTTAAGCATGAATATTATAGTATGTTTTTACCTAGAGTAAACCATGTATTTGATCATCAGGCATGGTTTTCAAGCTATACAATCCTGTATTAAATGGGTCACTGGATATAAGTTGAATATGTAAAACCACTTAAAGTAGATATATTTTGTTTGAAGTGGGATTTAGGAATCCATTCTAAAGAAATAGGGGTCCTTTCTCCCCATGCTCTTCCCTACCTAAGTCAGGATAGCCTTAATAAGCCTTTAAATCAGTTTTGGTTTCCTCAAGAATATCAGTTTAAAAATCGCTAGATTTGAGGTATCCCCAAATTTCAAAACAAAAGTTATCTGCTAATACATAGAAGAGTAACACTTGAAGACTTAAATAACCTGTGTTTAATACATAGTTTATTTTAAAAAGAGTGTGGGACACAGAGGATTAAGTGAACAGAAAAGCCTAGAGGGACAAGACTTTCCAAGGTACAAAGTTGGGCACCTGTTATTTTCCTCCCTGGGAGTAATTACCAATTCTCAGTAGGAGTTAAGGATCAGACTTTGCTTACACAAATAGCAAAGTAAAATGAACAAATATTCTGTGCAGGTTGTAAACGCAACATTTTAGAAACTCTAGGAACTCCAAAAGTCTCCTGTTTTTCCCTGGTTCATTGGCTGAATTTTGGCATCATGATGAAGCTACGAAACTGTAAAGGTAAGTCTGACATTTTTCCATAGTTTTACAGAATTAACAAAATAAAATTCCATTTGAGGAACAGGTCTGCCTCAAACTCACAGTTCATCTTCTCAAGACATATATCAAATTTGGAAGTAGCATGGAAGGGAAGGTCGAATAGCAAATCTCAAAAGCTACAAAGGCTGACTGAGTCTTGTGTAGTCATTTAGACATAAGGTAAGGTGGTTAGAGGCAAAAGCCTGAGGAATAAAAATCGGAAATAAATTTTTATTAATCATTTACCCAACCAATGACCCATTTCAATCCACTATTGTGTAGAAGTGATTAACCACCCCCACTCTAGGTCCCTTATAGAAGAAAATGGAGACTGTATCTAGGAAAAAATATCAATTAGAACTTTTAGGTTTTCTTTGTAACAATGTGCACATGTAATAAAAACTTACTAGACTCATGAATAGGCAGAAAAATGTGACCAATGATTACAAGAAACAAACAAAATAAGCAGACAAACAATCTAATATTTGATTTAGTAGTGACAGACTTTAAAATACCTAACAATAATATATTAAAATATATAAGGTACAGTAAGTATGTGAGTAGATAGAAAATTTCACCAGAGAATTGAAACATACAAGTTGACATCTAGAGCTAAATAACATAATATATAATATTAAGAATTCATTGGATGGATTTAAGTGGAGGGACATGAGGAAGATATATAAATTTACTTAAAGATAATTCCAAATGTCTAAATGAGCCATGGATGAGTAGCTCAGATGGTTAGGTTGTCATCCCAATATGCCAGAGTTGTGGGTTCAATCCCCATTCAGGGCACATACAAGAGTCAACCAATGATATGATATTGTACATAGAAAACCTTAAAGACTTCACACAGAAAAACCTACTATATTTAATAAATGAATTTAGCAAAGCTAATATTTAAAAGCCAGTGACATTTTTATTCAACAATAATACATTATCAGAAAGAAAAACTAGGAAAAGAATCCCATTTCCTATTGCAACAAAAAATAAAGCAACCAAGGAGGTAAAAGACTTGTACTTGGAAAACTATAGGGCATTAAAGAAAGACATAGAGGAAGACACAAACAAGTGGAAGCATATACCGTGTTCATGGATTAGAAGAAGTAACATTATTAAAATATCTGCACTACCCAAAGCAATCCATAGATTCAATGCAATTCCTATTAAAATACCAGTGGTATAGTTCACAGACCTAGAACAAACATTCCAAAAATATATAGAGAACCAAAAAAGACCCCTAATAGCCATAGCAATCTTGAGAAAGAAGAACAAAGTTGGAAATACCACAATACCAGATATCAAACTCTACTACAAAGCCATTATAATCAAACCAAGAACCAGCATATCAATCAGTGGAACAGAACAGAGAGCTCAGAAATCAACCCATGTCTTTATGGTCAATCAATATTTGACAAAGGAGGCAAGAACATGCAATGGAGTAAAGACAGTCTCTTCAATAAATGGTTCTGGGAAAATTGGACAGGTGCATGCAAAAAAAAATGAAAGTAGACCACCAACTTACATTATACAAAGTAATAATAAATGGACAAAAGACTTAAATGTAAGTCATGAAACCATAAAAATCCTATAAGAAATCATAGGCGGTAAAATCTCCGACACCTCATGTAGCAATATTTTTTGTTGACATGTCTTCTAGGACAAGGGAAACAGGAAAAAATGAACAAATGGGACTACATCAAAATAAAAAGCTTCTGTACAGGAAAAGAAACCATCAATCAAATGAAAAAGGAGTCCAGTGTCTGGAAGAACATATTTTCCAATGATACATCTGATGAGGGTTCATTTCTAAAAGACATAAAGAACTTATGCAACTCAACACCAGGAAGACAAACAGTCCAATTAAAAATAGGCAAAGAACCTCAATAAATGCTTCTCCAAAGAGGGCATACAGATAGCCAATAGGCATGTGAAAAAATGCTCAGCATCACTAATCATCAGAGAGATGCAAATTAAAACCACAATGAGATATCACCTCACACCTGCCAGAATGGCTTCCATCAATAAATCAACAAACAAATGCTGTCAAGGATGAGGAGAAAATGGAACCCTAGTGCACTGTTGGTGGGAATGCAGACTGATGAAACCACCAGGGAAAACACTATGGAGTTTCTGCAAAAAATTAAAAATAGAACTGCATTTTGACCAGTGATTTCACTTCTGGGAATATATCCTAAGAATCCCGAAACACCTATTTGAAAGAACATATGCACCCCTATGTTCATAGCAGTGTTATTTACAATAGCTAAGATCTGTAAATAGCCCAAGTGTCCATCAGAAGATGAATGGATAAAAATGCTGTGCTATATTTACATAATGGAATACTATGTGGCCCTAAAAAAGAAGGAAATCTGGTACCATCTCCCACCTGTCAGAATGGCTATCATCAACAAATCAACAAACAACAAGTACTGGTGAGGATGTGGGGGAAAAGGAACCCTCGTGCACTGCTGGTGGGAATGCAGACTGGTGCAGCCACTATGGAAAACAGTATGGAGTTTCCTCAATAAGTTAAAAATGGAACTCCCATTTGACCCTGTGATCCCACTTCTAGGAATATATCCCAAAAAACCAGAAACACCAATCAGAAAGGATATATGCATCCCTATGTTCATAGCAGCACAATTTACAATAGCAAAGATTTGGAAACAACCTAAGTGCCCATCAGCAGATGAGTGGATTAGAAAACTGTGGTACATCTACACAATGGAATACTACGCTGCTACAAAAAAGAAGGAACTTTTACCATTTGCAACAGCATGGATGGAACTGGAGAGCATTATGCTAAGCGAAATAAGCCAGTTGGAGAAAGATAAATATCACATGATCTCGTTCATTTGTGGGATATAATGAACAACATAAACTGATGAACAAAAATGGATCCAGAGACAAGGTGGCACTGAGCAGACAGTCCAACCTCGGGGAGAAGGCAGGGGAACGGGGTGTTAGAGATCAACCAAAGGACCTGTATGCATGCTTATTAGCATGTCCAATGGACCCAGATACTGGGGCAGTGGGGGCTTGTCCTCAGGGGTGGGAGTAGCCGGGGGTGGGGGGTTAACTGGGGAAAAAGGAGACATGTAATACTTTAAACAATAAAAAAAGGAAATCTGACCTTTTGTGACAGCATGGATGCACCTGGAAATTATTATGCTAAGTGAAATAAGCTAGTCAGAGAAAGATAAATACCACATGATCTCACTTATATAGGAGTCTAATTAACAGCATAAACTGACAAATAAAATAGAAATAGACTGACAGCTATTAAAGGGGAAGGAGGTACTGGATATAAGAAGTTGAAAGACTTAGCCAAATAGCATATATGCATATCCCATAGATACAGACAACAGTGTGGGTGATGGTCAGAGGGAAGGGGGAGCAGGGCTGGGTGAAGGGAGGCAAAAGGGGTACAGTGGGGACATCTGTAATAGTGTCAACAATAACAAACAAAGTTAAAAATGTAAAAAAAAAGCAGGTTAGTCTCATGAATAAAAATTCTATAGACTATCAAGTAAATTGAATCAACCAATGAATGCATAAATAAGTGGAACAAGTAGATGTTTATTATGCTTGCACTCTCTCCCCCTCTTTTTAAAAATAAAAATTTCTACATGAAACTTTTAGAGAAATTAATAATTAAAGAAACAAGGAAAACCATAAAAATATGAGCTATAGTGAGAAATTCAAATATATGTGCAATTGCAGTCTCAGGAGAGAGACATTGAATAGATGAAAAATTAATATCTAAAAATAAAATAACCACAAAATTTTCAAAAGTGATTAACAGCATCAAATCACAGATTCAAAAACCCAACAAATCCCAAGCAGTATAAATAAAAAGAAAATCTCACTAAGGTACATTATAGTCCAATTATTGAATGCAAAAGAAAAGGATAAAATCTTAAAAGCAGATTTTATATATTTATATTTTTAAAATAAATACATATCTTATATATGCTATCTTAAAAAGAGAAGCAATAAGATTTACAGTTTTTCAACAAATTATGGAAGTCAGATAATAAAATGACATTTTAATTCCTAAATTTTTTTAAAAGTTGACCTAGAATTTTGTATAACAGTATAAACAGAGAAAATTTTCTTTAACAAAATTGAATTTAGTAACATAACTTTACTGCAAGATATATTAAAAATTCTTTATATTGAAGGAAATAATTCCAACAGTAGCATGAAACTTTAGTAAAGTCTAAAGACCACCAGAAAGGAAATATATATGTTGTTATAAAGTAATATTGGCTATGTAAAATAAATAAAATGTCATATGTGACCTATAACATATGTAGCAATAAAATAAAGGCCCATGATATGGTGTAAGTGGAGTTAAAAAATTATGTTCCATTCATTGTTCAGGGAATGTTAAAAGTGCTAATTTGAGGTTGACTTTAATAAGCAAGGATGCAGTTTTAATATCTAGAATAACCACTATAATAAAATAACATAATGCAAAAGAGCAAATGGAGAAAGAGGAATAATAAAAACATTTGCCTCATTAAAAGAAGGTAAGAAGGATGGGAAAAAAGCAACTAAAATACATTGAGTGGCCAGATTATTATGACCACCCCATCAGTACTTCATTGGGCCACCTTTTGCCTTCAATACTGCAACGATTCTTCTTGGCATTGACTCCATGAGGTGTTGAAAGGTGATGCGAGGTATCTGACACCATCCCTGATGAATAGCACTGTCCAGTTCTGTGAGATTTGATGGTTGTGGAACCACGTGCCTGATGGCTCTTTTGACTTCGTCCCACAAATGCTCAATTGGATTGAGATCTGGTGATTTGTGGGGGCCACCTAAGCAAGGTAAAGTCTCCCTCATGTTCTTGAAACCACTCCTGCACAATACGAGCACCGCGGCATGGCGCATTGTCTTGTTGGAAGAAGCCATCTCCATTGGGATACGCCATCAACATGATAGGATGAACGTGATCAGCAACAATACTTAGGTATGTTTTGCTATTCAGACGTTGTTCCACACGAATTAAAGGGCCCAAATCATGCCAGGAAAACGTGCCCCAAACCATAGCACTGCCCCCACCAGCTTGAAGGGTTGTACTCATGCATGTGGGGTGCATGCTTTCATGCTGTTTCTGCCAAATTCTCACTCTGCCATTTGCATGATGCAACTGGAAACGTGATTCATCGGACCACATGACTTTTTTCCAATGCTTGACTGTCCAATCCTTGTGTTCCTGTGCGAATTGGAGACATTTTATCTTGGTAACTGCAGACAGCAAAGGTGTTCGAACAGGCTTTCGGCTGTTTTGCTGATTCTCGCTCCATGGCTCCCAGCGCCAACACTCATCCCACGTTCAAAGGCTGTTAAATCACATTGTTTACCCATATCTTCAGGAAAAAAAATCACTTCTACTGTTGTGGTAAACAACCTGCTTCCCTATTTATAATGGTCTGGCCCTCTAGCAACTTCAGCACGAAATTATAGCTAATTTGCCTACAAACGTCAGGTGGTCATAATAATCTGGCCACTCAGTGTATATGGCAATGAATATAAAATATTAAGACTTATAAATATACTGGTTTTTCATCTATTGTAATAAAGTTTATTTATAAATATCTTACTTAAATTTGCAAAGTAAGTTGATTTAAAGAAAAATATTAAATACCAAGTGATACTGATTGTACATAGATTATACACATTTGGAAAACACTAGCACTAAATATTCCAGGTGAGAAGAGAAAATACTTTCTGAATTTAGGCAAACTGGATCTAATACTGACTGTGCTATCAACTATCTGTATAACCAGGGATAGCAACTTGTCTTGACAAAACAAAAGATAATTTTTAAAGTTTTTCTTTAATGCATATATAATTCTTCCATTGTTTTGCTTAGAAAATGAGTACTATTATTTGCCTTGCCTAAATATTTACACATGTAATGACAAGGTTATTAAGGGTCAATATATTGCTTTTTGTGTGTTAAAAATAAAAAAGAAATTTACCCACATACAGAATTTATAAAATTGACTGACATGAGTTATTGAAATCACATTCTGGAGAAGGAGAGTAATGAACCATGTTATAAAATTCAGCCATTCATGCAATGAATATTTATTGAGCACCTGATACATACACACCAGTCTTTGTGATAGGCACCAGACATACTGAGGCAATAAAAGCATTTCAATTTATTTCTGGAGATACATCATTGCAGACTGTGAAAGTAATACAGGAGAGGTACGTACCAGATTGAGCAGGGGCACAAAGAAAAGAAAATTTGATTTTGGCCCTAGCCAGTTTGGCTCAGTGGATAGAGCATCGCCCTGCGGACTGAAGGGTCCAAGGTTTGATTCCGGTCAAGGGCATGTACCTTGGTTGCGGGCACATCCCTAGTAGGGGGTGTGTAGGAGGCAGCTGATCAATGTTTCTTTCTCATTGATGTTTCTAACTCTCTATTCTTCTCCCTTCCTCTCTTTAGAAATTTAATAAAAAATTCAATATTTTCAAAAAATATATTTTTTTTAAAAAAGAAAATTTGATTTTGTTAGAGACATGGAAGTCTTTACAAAGGATAGACACCTTAGCTGTGTCTTAAATATTGAGTAGATGAATTAGTTGGAGAAGGAATACTTAACAGTTTTGAAAAAAAATTGCAAATAGATTTATAACCTTTAAAAAGTTCTGAATAAAAAGTGTAAAGATAATATTAAAATGTATGACAAATTTTCAGCCATTGCAAGAAGTGTTAACAGTATAAACAGATTTAGTTTCCTTGGTCTTGTTTTGTTTCTGAAGTAGTAGATGCTAACAAGAAAGATAGCAAGAAAGCAAAGTCAAGGTGTTTTCTTACGTTGAATTTGTTAGTGTTTCTCTGTTTGATTTGTTATCCATTTGCTCTGTGATGTAAATTTATTTCACTGAAAGTGGATGGAGAACATAAATTTTGGTATATAATTGACACCTGAAAAGTTATGTCTTAAGCTCTAGACAAAATGTGTGGAATCAATCAAGTACAGCAATAATGTTTTGGCCAACAACAGACCACATATATGATGGTGGTCCCATAAGATTATAATAGGGCTGAAAATTTTCTATTGCCTGGTGATGGATGTCATAACCATCATGACACTGCAGTGCAATGCATCCATTACTCATGTGTATGTGTTGGTGCTGGTGCAAACAAATTACTGCACTGCCAGGCATACAAAAGTACAGTACATACAACTGTGTACAGTACATAATAATTGATAATGATAAAAAATTACTGTTACTAGTTTATGTATTTGTTATACCTTTTGTTATTTTAGAGTGCATTCTTTCTACATATAAAAAAAGTTTACTTTAATATAGTATGCCCTGTTACACCAGCAGCAGCCTCATATATCTCATGTGTGTCTTTTGATTGCATCATTCTCTTTTGTGTTTGATTCATCTCTTGTTCTGTACAGCAACATGCTATACACAGGCTTATAGCCTAGGAACCATAGGTATGCCGTATAACCTAGGTGTGGAGAAGACAGTACTATCTAGGTTTGCATAAGTGCAGTCTGTGATGTTCCCACAATGATGAATCATTTAACAATGCATTTCTCAGAACGTACCCCTGTCTTTAAATGGTACGTGACTGTAAAATATTTCCCCCTCAATTATACAACATATTTGGGGATTCTAAAATCAAATTTGTCTCAACTTCATATCACACAATGTAACTTTTCTCAAGGTGAATAGTTTGTTATAATTTTTATAACAAAATAAACCCACACCGCTGTAGATTAGTAATAAGAATGAATCAATACCATCTCCATATTTAAAAAAAACACAACTTAATACCTTTAGGCTTTTGGAGAAAATTTCTATTAGGTGGTTGAGAAAAAAGAGTAGATCTTTGATTTAAAAACACATCGCCCTTAATTACCAAAATATTATGATCTATGATACACACAAAAATCAGTCGGTATCATTTTTACACATATAATGTTGATCTGGTATTTATATATTTATACATATAAAGTGTCTATAAAAATGGGTACCTATCCATTTCTGAGAGTAATTTTTCAAATAAAAGCAAAATTCTAACTATCTCCTAAATCTCTCTGTGTATCTGCATCACGACGCCCCTGCTCTGACCTGGATTTCCACCACCTTCTAGTGGCATGCCTACGTCCATTCTTGCCCCATACCAAGTTGTTCTCCCTACCTTAGCCAGAGTGGGGTATTTCAAAATGCAATTGTGAACATGTTATCCTACCATTTAAAATTCCTTAATGGCTTTTCCTGGTCTTAAAATAAATATCAAAACCATTCATAAAATGGCCTGCTCTTTGCATTTCAATAACACTGAATTTCCAGCTTCTAAAATCTGTCTAGCTCTCTCTACCTGTGCTCATTTCCCCAGTACCCCTCTGGCCAGAGGAGTCTGCCTACTATTTTCTTTGCATAGTTAACTCCTATTTATCCATCAAATCTCAGCCAGTGTTTCTTCAGTAAAAGCCTTTCTTGATATCTGTGACAATATAATTAACTTTTCTAAGTCCTCACGACACTATGTCTCTTTCATGTCACTAAGCCATAATGATGCAGACTGTGTGTTTTTACTTACCATTAGCTCCCCAACATCCCAGTGTGCCTGGTACATAGTAGCACTGAACAAATGTGTTTAATCTTCTTACAACTCAATAGAAAGTCATTACATAGCACTCAGTAAACAATATTTAATCTTCTTATATCACTTAAACTAAGTAGAAATGCATTGCAATTGAAGTGAATTCCAATAGAATAAAAAGGCATAAAATGACCTTGTTTTGGATAAACCAAAAATTTGTTAATTTTTCAATTGTGCTGTATATGAAAGTAAATACTTGTTGAGGTTTTATCTTACTCATGTACTGGAAACAGGCAAATTGTAATTATATAAGAAGAAATTTTTATCATTTGATCGGATATGTAATTTTAATAGGATAATTTGATAAAAAGATTTTATGAGAATGATGATAGAATACAGCCAACTATTTTAATTCATTATGTGATTGGTATTTGCCAAGCAATTTGCAAATATTAGTTTAATCCTCATATGTGCAACTGTGAATTGGATTCAAACCAGGTTGCCTGACTCTGGAGGGATAAGCTCTTAAATATACAACTGCTTTGCTCTGGCAATTATATGTGTATAATATTAACTATCATTTGTTAAGCATCTGTTATGTGCTGGGCACTCTGCTAAGGGTTTATGTAATTGATCTCGCTTAAACCTCATTGCTAAGTTATCCCTATTTATTAGATATCCTCTTTGTGTGTTTGCATAAATATTAGAAATTTAAAATTGTTGTTATAACAGAGAGTGGAAATGAGCAGTGCTTAAATGTTTATTATCTTTTCTAAATAGGGGCTTTTCTGAGGAAGCAATGCAAGCTCATTCTTTCATTGTTATAGTTTACAAATTCTCTAACAGCAATGCAAATGTTTACATAATACTATTTTGTTTAAACTACATTAATGACCAGGACTGTTACTGATTTGTGGGTTGCTTTTGGCTAAATGATATTCCAAAAAAATCAATTATTAGAAGTTAGAGATTTCTGCACCAACAAAATATAGATAGAATATGGTCATCTGCTCTTTAGATATGAGAAACTCATTTTCTTCATCCTACAAGTAAGTGTAAAATGTATAAAAATGACGCAGGAGATGATCTCGTCTCCTCATCCAGAAAATCAACATTCCCTCAGTATGCAAGGGAAAAATGAGTTGAAGGTTGTGGGTGTTCAGCTTGCTGTTCATATTCTATTTATAATTTCTTTTATTAAAAATGTGAACTCTTTGATGTTACCGTTTTTAAAATTTCAATTTATTTTAATAGCACTTTCAAGAAAAACAATACCTTCTTAGCACCAGTTGCCTACTGAATCTTTGATGCCTATTAGGAAAATGTGTTCCCTAAGTAGTACCTACTTCAATTGAAGTTATTAGGAAATTTGAAGAGTATATTAGGATGTGGAGATATGTCAACAGAGACAGAATGAAGGAGCATTAGAGGCAATTTTCTAGATATTTGGGGCAAATAGAAGCAAGATCATTAAGAGAAAAATTGAATTATGTAGCTCAAGAAGTTTCCTGGTCATGAGTCAATATTAGTTACATCAAAATTTATAATACCATGTGCAAGTCAGGTTTTCAATGCTATCCACAGCTGTTTTGTTATGGCATTTGATGCCACCACATACCCATTTCAGTTAAAAAGCAATCCCGTGTTGGAAGGAATAATATTATAAAGATAGAATTGACTTAGATAATTTAGAATGAAAATTTATCTAAATGTGATGTAACACTCAGGTAAATGGTCTACTTTTTAGTTAATGTTTTGCATGTGTAAGGCTTTGGGGCCAGAACTGATTCTGAAAAATTCTATAAACTTGTCCAGTGTGGCAATGCCTGACTTGTGAGGGTTAAAACAATTGTATATGAATCTGTATCTATAGAGAGAGACAGAGAGATACTTAACCATATGATACATTTCCCTACTATGGGCACTTACGAATGGGACTGGTGTCCTTATAAAAGAGACCCCAAAGAGAACATTCACCATGTGAGGTTATTGAAAATGATAATTGTCTACAAATCCAATACAGGCTGGTACCTGGATTTTAGACTGCCCAACCTCCAGAACTATGAAGAATAAATTTCTGAGTTTTTTTTTAAGCCACCCAGTCTATGGTATTTTGTGATAGCAGCTCAATCTCCATAAGACACCTCCATTCTTTTATGATAAACTGCTGCATGAGTAAGTGGCAGAATCAAGACTTAAACCCAAGACCTACCGACTTAAAAGTTATTTCTTTAAAAGATCACTTATTTTTAAACTAGGCAATACATGCATGGTGGGGCAAAAGTAGGTTTACAGTTGTGAGTATGCAAAACAAAGTTTATTCTTGTATTTATTATTCATTAATTATTGTATTATTTTCCATACAAACAACTGTAAACCAACTTTTGCCCTACCATCCATATGCAAAAATTTAAAAGGCAGCACAAGAACATAGTGATAACTAATTCTCACAATCCCCTACTTTTAGTTCATTTTTCTTAGAGACAACCACTGCTACCTATTTACTTATGTATCCTTGTAGTGATATTCCATACATTATAAGCATTTTAAAAATGCTTTTATGTAAGCATTTTTATGTATGTGAAAAAGTATATGGTAGAATGCCATATATACTATTCTGCATGTTTTTTTAACTTTATGTATCATAGAGGTTCTTCCATGCTAACACGTATAGAGCTGCTCCAATCTCTAGAAGCTATACAATATTCATTTTATAATTTATTATAGTATCCGGGAGGAACATTTACATTGCTTCCAGTCTTGTTTTATTACTAACAATGTTGCAAGGATCATGATTTTTATACCATATATACCATTTAGTAATTTTGTTCTAGATGTATCTTTCTACATATAATAGAGTTGAATTCTGCTTTTTGACCTAATTTATAATATTTAAACCATTTACACTATTGATATAACAAGCTTAGTTCTATCATTTTTTCATTTTATGATTTCTCTTTATAACCTATAATTTCTTTCATTCTTAGTATGCGTATCTTGGTGGTATCTATGTATTGTTGTGTTTGTATGACAGTTTAAGTGGTTTAATGTTCCTCCAATTCATTTGGTCATAGTTTCTTCATTCACTTCTTAGTTAAAATTCATCCCTAATAAATCATATATAATTAGTTTAGTCCAGATTATTTTATTCCTTCAATTTTCTCTTCTTTACCACCCAAATATGAGTTTGTCATTTATTTAAATATTTTTCTGACGTTGTACATAGCTTTGAATACCAGCCTTACCCATGATTTTAAAAATAACTAGAGACCTGATGCATGAAAATTCGTGCAAGAGTAGGCCTTCCTTCCCCCGGCTGCCGGCATGGCTCCCCTCCAGCACCTGGGACCTGGGCTTCCCTCCTCCGGCCACCTGGAGGCACCCGGGACCTGGCTGGCTTCCCTCTGGTTCTGGCTTCATCAGGAAAGACGTCCGGAATGATGTCTGGAAGACGTCCAGTCTAATTAGCATATTATCCTTTTATTATTATAGATGAGTTCAGCAAACAAACCACTTTTCAGCTTCTGTTTCCCTTCTCCTCCCAATTAAAAAAAAATTGATTTCAGAGAAAAGAAGGGAGAAGGAGAGGGAGATAGAAACCTCAATGATGAGAGAGAATCATCAATCGGTTGCCTCCTGCATGCTGGCTACTGGGGATTGAGCCCACAACCCAGGCACGTGCCCTGCCCAAGAATCCAACTGTGATCTGTTTCAACCCTGGGCCACACCGGCTAGGCTCCCCTCCCAATTTTTGTCAATTGCATCATTTTGTGTCATCAGAGCGTATATTTACATTCCTTTTTTTCTTGTAATTTTAATATTTATACCCATTTCCCATTGCTGTGTTTGTATGACAGTTAAAATGAGTCAATGTTTCATCCTATGCATTTTATCATAGTTTCTTTATTCACTTCTTGGTTAATTGAAATTTATCTTTGCTATTATTTCCATATGTAGCTATATTCTCTGAATGCTCAACATTTAAAACATGTTTGCTTATTATGTTTATAATTGAATATTAACTGGTTTACTCATCATAATTCAATGCAGAAAACTCCTTTTCTCTTGTATTGGTAATTTAATGTCTTCACCTACTTAATCCTAGTTCAGTAATTTTAATTAGACCTTGATATTGATTGTTCTGAGTCCTTTTTCATTCTGGAACATGTTTTTAAAACTTTATTTCTGAGATATTATAATTTATCTTAAAATATATTATTACTATCATTATTATTCTAGTCCTTTACCTTTGGAGCATTGAATATACATAGATGGGATCTCTTTGTGTTGGACTTTCATATCTACCTTTTTACTTGTAATTCTTTTATTTTTTCTTAAATTTTTATTATATGTTATTGATTTTTTACAGAGAGGAAGGGAAAGGGATAGAGAGTTAGAAACATCGATGAGAGAGAAACATCGATCAGCTGCCTCCTGCACACTCCCTTCTGGGGATGTGCCCGCAACCAAGGTACATGCCTTTGACCGCAATCGAACCTGGGACCCTTGAGTCCACAGACTGATGCTCTATCCACTGAGCCAAACCGGTTAGGGCTACTTGTAATTCTTTTATATGCTGAATTTATTTTCACCATAATTATCTCATTCTTTTCCATCTTATCCTCCTTGTTTCTTTCTGTATTTTCAGTAGTGTCTGTTCCCTTTTATTCTAGTTCTTTATTTCTGTTTTCTTTTCCTTTCTTCTTTAGTTCTATCTTCTAATGATTTACCTCTAGATGCTATTTAGTTATGTTTTCTCTGAGCTTGTGCATGTTTCCTGTGAAATCTTGTTTTAAACAGGAAATTATTTCATTATATTTCTTGAATACAAAATAGTGTGCTTGTCACAATTTTTCTTTCATCAAGGGAAACTTTTTTATATCTTGGTTGCATTCTTTCTTGTCATTTTTCTTATTCTTTTCAACTTTATTTTGGTAGTGTCTTAATGTTGATCTTGTCTTAGTTTTATATTGTTATTATTATGATTATTATTCAGTAATTTAAAAAATAAATTAGTTATTTTGAATCATCTATGGATAGAGGAGTGTCCCAGGCAAGAATAGCTTATCCTTAATTCACAAACATACCTGATGACACAGGGCTGTGCATTCATAAATTCTTTTAGCTTTTACCTCTCTCCAGACAACTGAGATTAACAGCTGCCAGAGTGATCACATTTTGCTATTATGTCTAGATAATTTGTTTTTTGTTGGTTCTTCTTGATTTACTTGGCCATTATACAGTGTTGGGGACATATCTTTTTCACCACTGTAAAGGATTATTGACTTTATTGCTCAGAGTGGGATATCTAAATTTGATCATTGTATTCTGTTGGTTTCATCTAAGAGATGTAGCTATAGGATTACTTTCTGAGCTTCTTCCTGTACCCTATTCCACCTTCACTATATTTGGTAGCCTTTTCTCATATACTGCGATTTGAATTACAGTATCTCCAGGTTATCTAAGATCAAATTTGATTCTCTCTCTTTCTTTCATTAATTTCAGATGAAAGGAGAAAGTAGGAAGTGCTATTTTTTTTCCATCTTCACCATAGCAACCTAAGTAACTCAAAGTTTATATTCTCAGTTACTCTGCTATACTACTACACTACAGTATTAATGCCCCACTATTGTTTTTCTAAATAACTGATCATTTAGATTCATGATCATTTCAACTGGGGCTCCAGGTATTTACAAAGTTGTTATTTTCTTTTGCTTTATAAAGTACTAAGTGAGGTGATATTTAATATGTATCAAGTAAGAAATAAATTAAAGATTTGAACTTTTTAAGAACAATTGTTGTTTTTGAAGTTCTGATCAGATTCACCACGTATCTCCTACGAATCAGGAATTTGTTTTTAATCACCACTGGTCACAAATGACCACAGGAATCCCTTCTCTAAGAATCTTGAGTGTATACAGCACAGCATCATACCACTACCCAATACATGTCGACAAGTCCTCATTGGAAAAATAACTCTTTCTTTCAAAAGCTAATACATTTTACTTTTTCCCCAAATCCCATCACTTCCCACCACATTCTTTTCCTCTCTCCCTCTTCTTCACTTTTATACTAGAAGCTTCCATCTGTGTTGTCACCATCAGCCTTACTCCTTTTCAGTATTTCCTCTTGTCCAAACTACCAAATACCTCGCACTCATATTCTCTGGTTCTTCAGTCTACCCTGCCATTTCTATTTTACCCTTTACAAATTAACCAGCTGAGGTAGGCAGTCTACTGGTGTCTATCATTAACTTCCTTTTACAGATAAGGGAACTGAGGCAGTAAGAGGTAAAATGACCTTACTTCAATATAAGGCCTTCTCCTCAGGGAAATTCATCTTCCTATATACACTGCTTCCTTAAATGTACATTTCTGGATTTGATTTCTCATTCCCACTTAGGTCTCCTTTGTTTTTAATGAATTAAAATTGAGTTATTCAACAAATAAAAATTAAATATTTAACTAAAATGTTTTATCCACTTTATTTTCATACACAGAAAATAATATTTTGATTTTTAATTAAGGGTGACATTGGTTAATAAAATTATATAGCTTTCTAGTGCACAATTCTATGATATATCATCTGTATATTGCATTGTGTATCCCCCACCGAAAGTCAAATCTTCAGAAAATATATTTTACAATTATACTTTTTCTCTAACAGTTGTAACCCCACCTGCCTGCATCCTAAGGGTTAAAACCCTGCTAGTACTACTAAGCTCTTCCATCTTTTCTCCCTGACAGTATAAATTTTTTGAGCAGCCTCTCTTCATTTAAATTCAGTTTAATAAGGCAATTCATCATGGATTTCAGCTAGCTATTCTATTTTAATCTCTTCCAAATCTAATCATAATTTCACACAACTGCTATGTGTTTGTGAACAATTTATCAAATAACTCCTTGCTCAGAAGCTACAGTAGTTCTCTATTGGTTAATAGAGAATATTCTTTAATTCACCTGTTCAACAAGTGGTTATTAACTTCCTGCCATGTTTTCAGCTTTCATGAAACTGTCATAAACAAGATCTTTTATGGAACTTAAATTCTAACATAAATATAAATAAACAAACTAGGAATTAACAGATAATATTAAGCGATATAAGGAAATAAAATAATACAATGTGTTAGAGAGTGCCAGGTTAGCTTTTTGGAATGTTTTTCAAGATAACATATTTGGATTGATACCTTGATAATTAGATCTGGAGCCAAAAAGGCTTTATTTAGCAAAGGGACCAAGGGTGGGAATGAGCCTAGCCAAGCAGGGGAACAGAAAGAAGTCTCGTGTACCAGGTAGTTCAAATATAGTGAACCAGGAGGAGGAGTGGCTGAATATGAGTTTGGAGTAAGGCAAAGGCTAGAACACTGAGGGTCAGGGGTGCCTTCACACGGGGTATGGACTTTAGTCTTCATTTAGTGGAAAGCAATTAGGGATTTTAATTAGGGAATCTGACATACATGCGTGGAGATCACTCTGGCAGTTCTGTGTGAACCAGTTAGGAGACTATGCAAAAATCCAGACTAGAGAGAAGGACCGTTTAGACTAGAGCAGTGATGGATATAGTTGATCACATTTTGAAATTCTTTAAGGTCTTTAGTCATATCCTAATTTATGAAACTCACTTCTTTTTTTCTGTGACACATACTCTTCATTAGCATCATATGTGGAGGAATGATTTCTTGCTTGTGATAATGATAAAATCTATTTGTCTAACTGAAAAAATTTTTTCAAAGTTCTTTGACCTATTTTGTGTCAAGAACAATATTAATCTATAATTTAATTAAACAGTGTTCTTAGTGTTAAATAAAAGACAGAAATTCAAAAATCAAAGCTTTTAGATTAACATTTATAATGAAGATTGATGCTTTAATGTACTTTTCTACATTGATATATAAGAATTTGATAATGTTGCTTGATTCTTTGGATCAAAACAAAATGATGCAAAACGTTTTTAAATCCAAACTGCTTCAGAAGTTGTCTGTGAAATTTAAATGTGAAGCCTGGGTAAATGCCACAGGGTGCGCTAACCACTGCTTTGGGAGTCCAGTGTGGGGTGCAGAGGTGAAATAGAGCGGGGTGCTGTCCAGGAATAGAAGGCATTCATACTACCACATGTTGGAGAGGAAACATTCCCTGCTTAGTGAGCCCTAAATCAGCCATGCAGCCTGCTTGTCCCCACAGGCACAGCTGAGTTGGGGCTCTGCTCTTGAGATTAGGTACAAAAATATAAAAAATAAATATATTTTTTAAAACAACATTAAACACTAAGCAAGTTTATTGAGAAAAAAGGACCAAAGAAGAAACCACTCAAAATCTTCAATAAACACAAATAGGAAACGATAGAATCCAATAAGTTCCTCTCCATGTCATTTGTCATCATTAATGAAAAATTACATTTCTCTATTGTTTCATGAGTAGAATATTGAGTTTAGTTAGCCTTTTAGCATAGAGAGAGTTTTGTGTGTATGTGTTTATGATTTTTTTGTTCTTCCTCGAAATCTCTCACATTACACATATAAGCAAGGTAATATTTCAATCCTGATTTCTCCAGTAGGTAACCACTCCATAAATAATTCTATTAGAAGAGAAAAAAAAAAAAGCCTACGCCCTCACTAGGAGGTAGGATTATGTTCTACATCACCGTATCAGTAGAATCCTGGCTAGGAGAAAAAAAGTGTAGGTGGGAGAATAGTTATTGGATAAATTAAAAATAACATCACCACTTTTCCAAGACACCATTCCGTTGTAGCTTTGATATGTAACCAACATAAAATAATTGACAATGGTTTTGAAGAGAGCCATGGAGGTGCCAATTTTTCTTTTATTTGTTCAGTAAATATTGTTAAGTGGCCAACTCTACACTTTATGACCACAGAGGTAGAGTTGTGGGAGGAGGAGAGAAGTAGCCCCTTATGTACCACAGATGGATCAATAGATGCAGGCATTCGTATCATAAAGGTTCACAGGTACAAAGCCAGTCAAAGGTCACATAATCCAAACTCCCTCTCTCAATATTCAAAATCCTCAGCAACTCGCTCTTCAGTCTCCATAATCTTAGTGGTTCAGCCTCATCACCATCCATCCTATTGGTACTTTCTTTTCAGGGATGCTTACTAATATTGTTTTGTTTTAAGTGGCAGAGTATAAGGTTTCAGGGAAGTGAAACCAAAGGAAATAGTGCTGATGACTGCAGAGGGAGTCTTGTCGCAGTTCAAATTAACTTGTTTTATATTATATTATAGTTGAATTAATTTCACATGAGCTACACAGCTTGCAGTATCAGAGCTGCATCTCACTTTGTCATTATTGCCATCCTGCAAATGCACATGCTCTCCGCCCTTCTCATAAAACTGCACAGTCATAGCCATCTTCTTTGTTTCATCCCCAACTTACCAAGTCTTAAGAATATTTCCCTGTACTCATTCAAAATTATATTTCACCAAGTAGGAAAGCTTTTTTATGAATAGTAGATAGGGTTTACTTTTTTCTCTACTAAAAATATGACATGCTCTCATTTCCTAAGTAAAATATGAAAATCATCATCTTAAATGTACAGCTGAGCTGTCAAGAAAGTAAGGAAAATCCTCATGTTCCACAGGATGTGGGATTGCAAATACAGAGTGAAGCAAGCATCAAGAATCACTGCCTGGGGCCGTCTGCTGATCTCAGAAGCCCAGACGTTTAGCTTTAGCAGTATGCAGGCCACAGGAGGAAAGAATCGGGCACCTTCAAAAATAAGACTCTGTAGTAGAGATTCTTGCAAAAAGTAGGACCCCAGAAAGACCCAGGCTACATTTATTTTTGTGGATAACAGTAAAAGAGGGAACGTTCTCCAAGTCATTTTATGGAACTGGTACAACCTTGGTATTCAAATCAGACCTGAAATATAATAAGAAAAGTTACAGGCCATGTTCACTCATTTGTAGATAGAAAATTACTAAACAATACAAAATAGTGTACAGCAATGTATAAAAAGACAATATATTATGATCAAGTAAGGTTTATCCAAGGAATTCAAGTTTTGTTTAATAGCAGATTATCAAATGTATAGTAGCTGAATAAAGAAGAAAAATTATATGAGCATTTCAATAAAATTCAATTAATAAGATTTAAACTCATTACTCATTTTTGAAAAAAAATCCTAGTCTATCAGAAAGACAAATATCTTAACTTCATAATTTTATATAACAAAAACCTAGAGAAAATGTCATGCTTAATGGTAAAACTTACACATTAAGGCCATGAATGAGAAAATATCTCTGTTATACGTAGCATTGTTTTGAAGATTCTGAACAGCACCACAAGATAAAAAAAAAAAAGCAATTAATTTTTGGAAAGTAGGAAACAAAACTTTCATTGCTTGAAGATGACACACACATCTGCATAGAAAACTCAAAAATATTTTCAAACAAATTATTAATTTTAATAAGTGTACTTAGAAAAAATACTGGATAAGTTTAATATATAAACGCTATTGAATTTCTATATATTAGCAACATGAGTTATACATGTAATTCAATAAAAATGAAGAACTCAGAATCTTAATAAGAGTTTAAGAATAATCTATAGGGATAATCTATTAGGTTATATTTGTGTCATTTATTGAAAATTAAAGAAATTAATTGAAAGCATTTAAGGAAAAAATAAATGAAATTATGTACCATGTTGATGGATAGGATGACCCAATGTAAATATATCAATTTTCTCTAAATCGATCTCTAGGTTCAATATAATTATAGAATTTTTAAAATAAGTTATTTATTGATTTTAGAGAAAAAGGAAGGGAGAGAGAGATACATTGATGAGAGAAACATCAATCAGCTGCCTCCTGCACACCCGCTACTGGGGATCAAACCCACAACCCAGGTATGTGTCCTGCCTGGGAATCCAATCAGTGACCTCTTGGTGCATGGGACTACACTCAACTGAGCCACACTGGCCAGGGCTATCATTATAGAATTTTTATGGAAGACAAAGGAGAAAATAGCTAAGTAATCTTAAATAAAATAAACAAGATAGAGGTATTTACCCTACCAGATAATTAACTGATTTTAAAACTATAGTAATTAAAATAGAGTAATGTTGGGAGATCAAAGTACTTACAAAATTTAGGATGATAATAACTTTTGCAGAAGCGGGAGAAGAATGAGATGGAGGACAATCAATAAGGAAATAATATTTGAACTGAATAGTAAATACAAGAGTGTTTATTTTTACTTATGTTAAATACTAGAGGCCCGGTGCATGACATTTGTGCATAGGGGATGGGTGGGGGGGATCCCTAAGCCCGACCTGCACCCTCTCCAATCCGGAAGCCCTCCGGGGATGTCCTACTGATGGCTTAGGCCCGCTCCCTGTAGTTCTATGCTGTCTGCGGGGCCTGCTTGGCTGCTCCTGGGTCACTGCAGGTGAAGGCCAAGTGGGCCCTGCTGTGCGCTGTCTGGGGGGCCCGCTTGGCTGCTCCCAGGTCGCCGTGGTGACGGCCAAGCAGGCCCTTCTCTCAGCAGCCACCCCCTGGAACTGGAGGACTCCAGCAGGTCTGAGAGGAATGGGCACCACCATCTTGTGGCTATGGGTGCCGCCATCTTTGTGTCTGAGTGACGGTTAATTTGCATATTACTATTTTATTAGATATGATGTTACCTACATTGTAACATATGAATTATTTAATAATAAAACTGCTTAAATTTCATGTTAAATTAATATTAAATTATGCTTTATTCTTTTAATAACTACTTTAATATTGGCTCTCAGAAACCTTGAATCTTAGAATTAGGAGAGATATTAGAGGTAATTTTTCCTAATCATGATTCATAACCAAAGTACCAAAGGGTTTTTTAAAAGTATAGATGGCATGGCTCTCTTGAGATATTTTTAATCAGCATTCTGCTAAACCAGGTCTTGGGTCAGGGGATTATGGGGTAAAAAGAGTGATGATTGATAGCGTAGTACTCTGTTTTAAAAAACAAACATGCAGCCCTAGCTGGTGTGGCTCAGTTGGTTGAGCCTTGTCCTGTGTGCCAAAAGGCCACCGGTTTGATTCTAGGTTGGGTTGGTGGATAGATCCCAAGTAGGGGCATGTAGGAGGCAGCTAATCAATGTTGAATGTTTCTCTCTTTCCCTCTACCTTCCTTTCTCTCTGAAATCTGATGATCTCTGATTCTGATGATCAGTCAGTTTTCTAATTCTTCCTCTCCTGCAATATAAGACTTTTTTCTGTACTATCATAATAGGCAGTCAATCTGTCTCAACTTGTGTATTTCCATTGGTAAGCTCATTTAGCAATTCTACTAACATTGTGTTTATATTTTTCAAAAGTGTTAGCAATGAGAAAAAAGGGAGGTACCTTTTGTATAGCTCTTAGCATTGTGCCTCATGCCTGGCATGCGGTAAAGACTAGAAATGTTACTATTTCTATGTTTATTATAATTATAGTTATTGGTGATGATTCAATTTATAATTCCCTGTTATTTCCCAATTGGTGCTAGTTCTACTTTTTGGAGCAACAGAGGACAGTTCCCTTTTCTCTGCTATGGGACTTTTCTTTAAACATTTAAAGAGTCTTATGCCATCTCTGAATTTCCTCTATTTGTTGCAAAATATTAGTAGATCTTACTGTCTGGAGCTCAGCTGAGCTGGGGGAAAGAGAGAAGCTCAACTGCCAAGCATTAAGAATAGCTGATTAGGACTGAGGCGACAGTTGACCGAGGCGGCAAAACCTGCGGGTTTAGTCCAATAACTTCATGTGCTAAAGACAAAGGTATAGACTTGGATATTGACGGAAATGAAGAGAAACCTAAATGAAAATTCAACCCGAAGTACAGCAGATACTGGAGACAGATATGACAGGAAAGAATCAAACTGCCATCAGAGTTCCTCCTCCAGGGCCTGCCCATGGAGTCAGAGCGGAAAAACCTATCCTTTGCCCTGTTCCTGGTCATGTATGTTACCACCGTCCTGGGGAACCTCCTCATCATTTTCCTGATTCGCCTGGACTCTCAGCTCCACACGCCCATGTATTTGTTTCTCAGTAGCTTGTCCTCCTCTGACCTCGGCTTCTCCTCTGTCACAATGCCCAAGTTGCTGCAGAACATGCAGAGCCAAGTCCCATTCATCTCCTATACAGACTGCCTGACCCAGATGTACTTCTTCATGCTTTTTGGAGACCTGGAGAGCTTCCTCCTTGTGGCCATGGCCTATGACCGCTATGTGGCCATCTGCTTCCCCCTGCACTACACCGCCATCATGAGCCCCAAGCTCCGTCTCTCCCTGGTGGCGCTGTCCTGGGTGCTGACCACTTTGGATGCCCTGTGACACACTCTGCTCATGGCCAGGTTGTGTTTTTGTGCTGGCAAGGTAATCCCTCACTTTTTCTGTGACATGCCTGCTCTGCTGAAGCTGTCCTGCTCTGACACTCAAGTCAATGAGTTGGTGATATTTATCATGGGAGGGCTCATTCTTGTTATCCCGTTCCTACTTATCATCCTGTCCTATGCACGAATTGTGTTGTCCATCCTCAAGGTCCCTTCTGCTAGAGGTATTTACAAAGCCTTCTCCACTTGTGGCTCCCACCTGGCTGTGGTGTCACTGTTCTATGGTACAGTTATTGGCCTATATTTATGCCCATCAACTGATAATCCTACTTTGAAGGAGATGGTCATGGCTATGATGTACGCTATGGTGACACCCATGCTGAATCCCTTCATCTACAGCCTGAGGAACAGAGACATGAAGGGAGCCCTGGGAAAAGTGTTTTTCAAAAAGAAAACTTCTTTTTCTGTATGATGATAAAACTTAGTAATTTTGCATACTTTTATTCAGTAGACATATTAAATTTAATACTGGGGTAATAATCCACACTTCCTTTTTTAGTGTTGATGTTTTTAAAAGAAATTACATTCTAAACAATTATACAGTAAGTAAAAGAGATGATGAGGAGGTGCATAGTTGAACTCAGAAACAGGATCTCAGTGACTTGTTAGCAAAGTCTTCCTTTTTTATTATTGCAGGTGATCCTGAAGAAGCATTATTTAAAAACTTTGAACTGATCTATGTGTCTCCGGTTATTAAAGCAATAATTTATCATGTGTTTTTTAACCAAAACTCTGCCTTAAAAATATTTATTCTCCCAAGTCAATATTGAATAAAACACAAACTTCTCACTCTCTTGATTACCTCTGCTAAACTGGACTTTTTTTGTTGTTGACTATAAATTCTTAACATATGTCTTCCTCAGCAAGTGTTCACAATACTCTCTCTTAGGATTGATTTTGCTGTGTCCCAGTGATTTTGAGTTGTTGTCTGTTAATTTTCATTTGTTTCCAGCAAGTTTTTTATTTCTTTCTTGATCTTGCTTGTAACCCATTCATTGATTAATAACATGCTATTTAGCCTCCATGTGTTTGAATGTTTTTCGGTGTTTTTACTGTAGTTAATTTCTAATTTCACTCCACTGTGATATGAGAACATGCTTGATATGATTTCAATCTTCTTGAACTTTTAGAGACTCGTTCTGTGTCCTGATATGTGTTCGATCTTTGTGAATGATCCATGTGCATTTGAGAAGAATGTACATTCTGCCACGTTGGGGTGAAATGTTCTATAAATGTCAATTAAATCCATCTGATTCAATGTGTCCTAAAAAAGAAAAAAAAAGAATAGCTGATTAAAGAAACAAGCCAAAAATGAAAGAGTTAAGACTTTCATCTCTTACTGTGATGGTATAAGCAAGAGTCTAAAACCAGAGGAAATGCTAACTCCCTCTGTTTTGATACAAACATGGCATCCTCACAGTTGAGGGAGTCCAGACCAAAGGGCCTCAGCAGCACCCACCCTGAGGGGAGTGTTTGGGGAGAAGGCAAGAGGGAAGGCTCAGGAATGGAAAAGTACTGAGTCAGAGTGGGGCAAAGTGTCTTCAAGGTCTTCTGCTCCTCCCTGAGACCCTGAAGGCACCGCAGATAAAGAGACCTAGGAATGAGGCACCAGGGCTGGGAATGTGAATATGTGAAAGAGCATGTCCCACCGGGGATCTGAGTTCTTGAATGCATTCTCTCCAGAGACTACAATGCAGTGGCTATGCAGCAAGTCTGATGCAGGGAGGGCAGCTTTCTCCCATGAGAACCGCCATGTAAAGCCTTCAGAATTGCTTGTGGTCAGGTCTGAAAAGCATTCATAGGTTTTTAACCAGGAGCCAGACTCCTCACTTATAACCATGTAGAGTATGATTTGGCATGCGTGCCCCTCGACTTTCTGAGCAGTCTGTTGTAGGGCACAATAGCACAGGAAGGGAGTGTATTGTAGTAACATTCCAAAATCAGGGCACCAGTGAGGTGACAATGCAATCATTAAATCAGCTGAAATTACAGCTGTGCTTCTGAGAATTTATGACTGGCATAGGATTAAGCTAGGCATATCTAAAGACAAATTTCTCCAGCTGAACTATTAAGTTCTTACTTTGAGGGATCAGCGCATAATTTAATTATTCTTTTTAAAATTTTATTTTTCAATTACAATTGAGATTCAGTATTATTTTGTATTAGTTTCAGGTGTACAGCATAGTAGTTAGATAATCATAATACTTTACCAAATGGCCCCCTTCGATATTTCAAAAAACCTCCTGGTTGCACCATACACAGTTTTTACAATATTATTGACTATGCTAGGGGCCCAGTACACAAATTCATGCACCTTGAAAGGAACTGTGGGCTGCAATGCTGCGGTAGGCACAGGGGTGGGTCTCGACCCATCCTTCATGCCCCGCCTGGCCCATCCTTCTACAGCCCTGGACCCCTGTCTGCTAGCAGCCCCACTCCTGCCACTGCCGCTCCCATGCACTGATGGCGCCAACCCCACTCACACCCACTGATGGCTCAGAGCGATTGGGGCCAGTGCCAGCAGCAGGTGCGAGTAGGGCCGGCGCCATCAGCGAATTTGAGCAATGGCTGCTGCCCCAATCACCCCTCAGGAGCTGGGGGAGGTGGAGAAGCCCTCAGGGGCGATTGTGGCTGGCAGCCGCCACTTGCACCCACTGATGGCGCCAAGTGATCGGGACCAGTGCCAGGCACTGGCAGCAGATGTGCGTGGCAGCTCTGGCACAGCTGCGGGTGTGAGCGGGGATGGTGCTGGCAGCAGGTGTGAGTGCCGGGCGGGACTGCTGTGTGTGGAAGCAAAGAATTTTCAGTAACCACCAGAGGCTTACCCCAATGACAATGACCAGCGCCCCGCCTTGTTCTGGTGCCCCTACTCACCTGATCCACCATCCCGCCGCTGCCAACATCCACCATATTCCACACACGCACTCTGGTGGTCAGCGCATGTCATAGTGATCGGTTGTTCCAATTGTTCCACTGTTCGGTCTATTTGCATATTAGCCTTTTATTATATAGGATTCCCTATACTACAGTATACTGCATTTACTATCATCTGAGATAACAGAATATAATAAAATCAATGATGCAATATTAATGCATAACAGATTGGTTTTGTAGTAAAGTCAAAACTTAAAGGTACCAATAATCATGATGTTGTTATGCCTTTACAAAAACTAAAAAATTACCATCCTAAAAATATTTATATATTTCTGTGTTTTTTTGGGGAGTCCTCTAATAGTATATTTTCTTCTCCGTATGCTACTCATTCACTTGTTCTGCCTAAATTGATCCCCTAAGACTCCTATCCCTCATTCTCCAATCAAATTAAGTGTCCATTTACAGGAATATAAGTTATTGCCTATAATAGCAAGGGCTTGGTTATTTATTTTTTCATTGGACTTATTCTGAACTCAGTTTTACCTTCTTAAAGCAGTTTGATGTAGCATAACATCCCTAAAAGAAAATAGTGATTGAAATTTTATATTGTCTCTTCAGACATTCAAGTGATTGATAGTTATGAAAGCACGGTCCATAAATCAGTGTTCATGGTATTTAAGGGCTCTATCACCTTGTTTTTACTTCCTAAAGAAAAGCAGATCATCCTCACAGTTCAGCAATAAAGCAGGATTATGTAAAGGAAATGCCTGTCAGATATGATTCTGTTTAGACCAGGCAGTAAATTGTGTTAAAAAGGTATTTGCAGCACTTGTCAACAAGTGTAAGGTAAAAATGGGAGTTTCATGGTGTTTCTTTCTAATAGAGTGATTATAAGGACTCAAATCTTAGTATGGTCAAACAATAAGATCTGGAAAATTACAACAAAATGAAACTACAAGGAAAAGGCTCTGGCTTATAAAATTGCTCTGGCAAGAATACAATTCATGAATGTCAGAAGTCTGTAATGTGGTGACCTAGGTTATGTTTATTTGTACTGGGTTTGTTAAAATATAACCTACTTCTAATAAAAGCTGAGGTATCTGAAGTAGCAAGAATAATCTGGGCCCTAAATAAAAGTTATAACTAAAATTTTGAATCTCACAATACCAGAGAGGGAACATTCACATCCAATGCAATGAGCCAACTTAAAGTAGCAGTGGCACATTATTAATATCGATGATAGTTATAGTGATGATGGTGACCATTTAGAATTAGAGAAGAGAGGGAGGAACCGAGATGGTGGCATAGGTAAATACTGGTACTCACTGCCACCCACAACCACATCAAAATTACAACTAACATACAGAACAACCATCATTCAGAATTGCCTGAAATCTGGCTGAATAGAAGTCCTGCCCATAGAGAAGTAAAAAAGTACATTGAGACTGTTAGGAGGGGCGGAGGCACAGAACAGGATGATCCAACACACACATGTGGTAATTTTTTTTTAATTGGGAGGAATATCTCTGCTGCAGATGTCTCCCATCAGAAGCAAGGGGTCCCAGACCAGGGTTCCAGAGCTGGGAATAGATTGTGGCAGAGTGACGTGGAGGCTACTAGAGACCCAAAGAGTTCCCTTTAAAAGGCCGGCACACAAACTTACTTGTCCCATTCCCTCTGAGCTCTAGTGCTGGGCAACAGCATTGAGGGATCCAGGGACATACAGGGAGAAACTGGATTGTCTGGCATCAGGGCAGGAACTCCAAGGTGGCTTTCTCTCAGACGGGGGTGCTTGCAGGGGTCATTGTCCCTGTGCTGGGACTTCCCCTGTCACAGAGCTCACAGCCATATCTGAATTTCCATCAGCATGGCTCATACTGTTTGATCTACCCTGGTGATTCCCTGAGACCCTTCCCCATCCAATTTACAGCCTCACCCAAGCTGTTTACAGTGGCTTTTCCATATAATGGTCTATCCTGGCTCAGCCTTCAGACTTTCCTAAAATATCTCAAACAAGCAGCTCCTGGTATCAGTGTGCCCCATACCTATCAATAAGAATTCCAAGACCAAGCACTAGCACCAGCCTGCATTTCTTTACAACTTAACCTCGCCTGGGCACTTCCAAGCCCAATATAAGTAGCAGCCATCTGCAGATCTCTTTTTAGTTCCTGCTGGGTGGCCCCAAGCAGTGGCTGACTTTTCACCTCCAAGGAGTCCCTAGAGCTAGTGCACCTGGTGGACAGCTTCAAACTATGCCAGATTACAACTATACACACCCACAATCAACACACTCAGGGATTAGACTCAGTGAGCACCAAAGACCCACTGAAGCAAGTCCTGCTCCATACGGTGTCTCCTACACAGCAGCTCTTCCATTGTAGACACAGCTGGTCCTCACAGCCAGTTGACCTGGAGGTCAATTCCTCTCAGTAATACCAACAGCAATCAAAGCTCAACTACAAAAAGACTGTGCACACAGCCCATGTAGCAGTGCACCTAGAGTGCTCAGCTCAGGTGACTGGGGAGGCTGAGCCACTGGGCCTTCCAGGATACCTACTACACAAGGCCACTCTACCAATTCTAGGAAACATAGCATCTCTACCATCCATAGAAACAAATACAGGAAAACAGCCAAAATGCGGAGACAAAGAAACATGTCACAAATGAGTGAACAGGAAAAAAATCTCAAGAAAAATAAGTAAATTAAGTGGAAGCAAGAAAACTACTGGATATAGAGTTCAAAACAATGGTTATAAGATTGATAAAGCGTCTTAATAAGAGCTTCAGGGGACTTAGTGAGACTTTCAAGGATCTTAGTAAAAATTTCAATGATATGAAAAAAGACCAGTCAGAAATTGAGCATAAACTAACTGATATAAAGAATAATTTACAGGAATTCAACAGTAGAGTAGAGGATTCTGAGAATCAAATCAATGATTTAGAATATAAGGAAGCGAAAAACACCCAATCAGAAGAGCAAAAAGAAAAAATAATCCAAAAAATATGAAGATAGAGTAAGTATCCTCTGGTACAACTTTAAAAAAAACCAACATTCGCATTATGGGGGTACCAAAAGGAGAAGAGAGATAGCAAGATATTGAAAACCTATTTGAAGAAATAATGACAGAAAACTTTCCCTACCTGGTGAAAGAAATAGACTTACAAGTCCATGAAGTACAGAGAGTCCCAAACCAGAGGAACCCAAAGAGGCCCACACCAAGATCCATCATAATTAAAATGCCAAGGGTTAAAAATAAAGATAGAATCTTAAAAGCAGAAAGAGAAAAGCAGTTAGTTGCCTACAAGAGAGTGCCCATATGACTGTCAGCTGATTTATCAACAGAAACTTTGCAGGCCAGAATGGAGTGGCAAGAAATACTCAAAGTGATGAATAGCAAGGATCTACAACCAAGATCTACCCAGCAAAGCTATCATTTAGAATTGAAGTTCAGATACAGAGCTTCACAGACAAGAAAAAGGTAAAGAAGTTCTTCACCACCAAACCAGTATTACATGAAATGTTGAAGGGTATTCTTTAAGAAGAGGAAGAAAAAGAAGAAAAAAGATAAAAATACCAACAAGAAAATGGCATTAAATACATATCAACAATTGAATCCAAAAATCAAAATAAATGAACAAGGAATCTAATGAATAAAATAAACTGATGAATAAAATAGAATCAGAGGCATGGAAATATGGGACAGACTTATGAATCTCAGAGGGAACTTGGTAGGGGGGAGACAAGGACAGGAAGAAATTAATAAAAAATCTTATATGTGTGTATGCATTACCTATGGACACAGACAATAGGGTGGTGAAGATCTGGGGTGGGATGGGAACCAGTGGAGGGGAGAAATGGGGGGGAGGAAAAGAGTGATATCTGTAATACTCTCAACTCTTAACAATAAATATTTTTTAAAAGAATTAAAGAAGAGAAAGGATAGGTGTGAAGCAATAAAGAATAATGCTTAGAAGAGGGAAAGAAGGAGAAGAAATTATAGAAACAGAAATATGCCTACTATAATTTTACAGTTAACCAAGTATTTGAGAACATGGGATAATCTGTATAACTTAAGTATCCAGGTAACTAAAGCACCTATTAAAGATACCTAAATAATTAATATTTTATTAGAATAAATTTGATTAAGTATCTTTCTAACAAGTAAAACATACATCTCTGACTTCTTAAAATATTCAGAACATTATATTTGTCTTACCTTAAAATGGCTCAGGTCACCATTGTGATAAATCCCTGATGTAGTCGTTAGAAGGATAAGTACGGAATCAGCCATATGTACTACCTGGGTTTAAAACTCAGCTCTGTACTTGCTATTTGTATAATTTTGGATTAAGATACTTAACATCTCTGCACTTCAGTATGCTAACCTATAAAATGAGGGTAACAGTAGTTTCATCTCACAGATTTATTACATTGATTAAATTAATTAATGTGCTTATAAAGCAGCTAAGATAGTATCTGGCACGCAGTAAGACCTAATAAATAATTATTATTATTGACCAATAAAGATTTTTACTGACTCATTCATTCCCATAATATTTACTGAGCATCTATGTGCCAGGCATTATTCAAGGCACTTGGAAACAAGTGTTAAACTTGAATTCTAGTAGGGTTCACAGACAAAAAATGAACAAGTAGCCCCACTGATGTGGCTCAGTGGTTGAGCTTCAATCTATGAACCAGGAACTCACAGTTCTATTCCCAGTCAGGACACATGTCTAGATTACAGGCTCCATCCTCAGTAGGGGGTGTGCAGGAGGCAGTCATCGATGATTCTTTCCCATCATTGATGTTTCTATCTCTCTCTCCCTTCCCTTCTTCTCTCTGAAGTCAGTAAAAACATACCCCCCAAAATAAATAAACAAACAAGTAAATTATGTAATGTGTAAGAGGGTCAAAACAGCTGAGGAAATAAAAAAAAGTAAAGCAGAATAAAGGAATTTGGAGTGGGGAGGGGGAATGAATTTTGGAGGGGTAGAAGGGGCAGTCCATAGGTTGCAATATTAAATAAAGTGTCAAGGTTAAGTAAGTTTACTGAAAAGTTGAGATTTAAACTATATAAACCATGTATTATAAATAGCCCTAAGCTATAGTATTTTTGAGTGCTTGTGTTTGCTTTGTAAGGAAAAAAGTAAAATTGCTTTTGGGTTATACTTCTATATTATTTTGGTCCCAACATATAGAGTGTCCCCCAAAATTGTATACACACACTTTGAATAATTATAAAGGCACCATTATTAAAATACATTTCATTTTCAAAATTGAGATCTCGGCTGTGTGTATACATTTTTTGGGGGGGACATCCTGTATTCATTCTTGTCAGCATTTATCTACATAGTCAAACCAAAATGGAACAATGGCTATTACTCTGTGTGAGTAGAGCTGCCAAGACCATTAACAAGGCAAGTCCCTGAACCTTGAGCACCTTGTCCTTGCCCTCCTCATGGCTCAGGCTCCTGTACTGAAAGCAAGTGTCAGTGAGATATTGCACACCAGTATTCAACCCTTGTTCTCACCCCTCTTTGCCTCTGTCTCACTCCACTCTGAATGTTTAGCTGTATGGAGATTTAAGTGCCTGAGGAAGAAGAGTTTCAGGGAAGAAGAAGAAGCATAGTGGGGGAAATGTCCTAGAAACCTCAAGAGGGGACAAAAGGTCATGCTAGCACTCCCATATGAAGTTACTTTTAACTTTATTTGATATCTGAGTAGAGATTATGGGCAACCTGGAGCCCCAATTTTATGTTCCAATTATAAACTATCCTAAATAGTCCAGAGATAGAGTGGCACATGTTAATCAATATATGCTTATTTTATTAAAAGTATATATAAGCCCAGTCAGCATGGTTCAGTGGTTGAGTATCGACCTATGAACTAGGAGGTCATGGGTTTGATTCCTGGTCAGGGCACATGCCTGGGTTCGATCCCTAGTAGGAGGTGTGCAGGAGGCAGCTAAACAATGATTCTCTCTCATCAGTGATGTTTCTATTGCTCTTTCCTTCTCCCTTCCTCTCTGAAATCAATAAAAATATATTTTAAAAAAGTATATATAAGATACTGTTTTACAATTACTTGTATAATATTACTTGAATCAATTTTCTGCAATTTAGTAGCTGTACTAATTTTGAAGAAATTCTTTAGGTTCTCTAAACCACAGTTTCCTCTTCTATAAAATCTATACTAATAAAAGGGTAATATGCTAATTAGACTGGATAGACCGGACATCATTCCGGACGTCCTTCCTGACAAAGCCAGGGTCAAGCCTGGGCAAAGTGGCCTGGGGTCCCAGGTGCCTGCAGCCTGCTGGAGGAGGGAAGCCCGGGTCCCGGGTGCCCGAGGGAAGCTGGTGCCGGCAGCCAAGGGAAGAAAGGCCTACTCTTGCATGAATTTTCGTGCATTGGGCCTCTAGTAGAAATAATAATTGTTACTTGAAAATGTTATTGTGAGTATTACAAATTTACTTTTAAAAAGCCTCATGCACTACCAGGCATATATTGAAATTCAAAAAATTGAAGAAATGTTTAATATCGCTTATTAAGCAAGAAAACCTCACTAAACACATTTTTTTGTCTGGCAAAACAAGTGTTAACTTTCCTAGTCAGGCATTTTTTTCAAAGCCATTTCTATCTTGGTTCTTCAAATTAGTTCTATGTCACTAATTAGATAATCAATGCTCCTATCTTACAAACATTATCATGAAGAAGGTTGTGTGGCATAAAACATTTATTTTTGTAATGAAATGCAATTCGGTACCATAAATTTCTTCATGATAAGAGTTCCCATCATTTATGATACAAATCTTCCCTTTTTGAAGTACGTAATATGGCTTTATATATTTTGGTTACATGCAATTCTATGATTTGTAATTATATACATTCATATATCATCACATATCTTCTCAACAATTTTATATGTTTCTGTAAGGCCAAGAATAAGCTATTTTATGTCCTCCATGTCAGGAACTTGGAAGGGTCTGATATTACCCAGCCTACCACAGTTCCATAGATGCTAGCAGAAGACACGAGACTTCTGGGTCAGAGACAAAGGCCTTTCTTTCTCGTGGTACAACAGGAGGCTAGCATGAGCTTGGTGTTTGCATCAGCTTCTCTGCTCTGCTAAGCCCCACGGGGGCAACATGGAAGTAGACCTAGGTGGATGCAAGGTACACAGTGCATTTGTGTCAGTTTTCAAGCCTAGGAAACCTTAATCTTTTAAAAGCAAGCCAAACCAAATTTTACTACCCTTGTCAGCACACAAATTTGTCCTCTACTCCAGAGGAGGACACTATATCTATGTATATGGTACGACCATCTGTGAAGAGTTAGTCTAGAACAAAAGTCAGTGCCATTCATAAGATGTACAAAAAATTAAAAGATGCATGAAGAATTGTCTCCCAACACTAGAGCAGTGGTTCTCAACCTTCTGGCCCTTTAAATACAGTTCCTCATGTTGTGACCCATCCATAAAATTATTTTCGTTGCTACTTCATAACTGTAATGTTGCTACTGTTATGAATCATAATGTAAATATCTGATATGCAGGTTGGTCTTAGGCTACCCCTGTGAAAGGGTCAACGACCGCCAAAGGGGTCGCGGCCCACAAGTTGAGAACCGCTGCTCTAGAGCACATAGCAGGAACTCAGTTGATGTTGAAGTGAATTAATTTGACCAAAAAAATCATAAAATCATTGCTATAAATTACATGACTATTTATGCGTACTGAATTGAGTGGCTGAGGAAGATACTGATTAAGAATTCAAATATTTGTACAAAAGATGATGAAGGAAGACACTGAATGCTGATATCAATCAAAGATAGAGATGAATAGGAACAACAAAGTGAATTCAGTTAGAGAAATGACAAATTATAGGAATTCCTTATTGGGAATATTAGCAGGATTTGTGATTAGTGTATGCTGGCCCTGCAGTTAAAAAGACCCTAATTTTTAGTGTTTGCCTATTTTCCTGGTCTAAGTTACTCCATTATGGACAATTTTAAGCTATCAGTGTGATGTTTCTGAATGTGGCGTTGGGGAATGATGTTCACAATTTGTTCTCCAGATTTATGAGTCCAGATTCAGTGCACCACTAGCTGCACTGGACAAAATGAAAGTAATAGTACCAAATACTCATTTCCCAACTCTCAGTCTTTATCCCAATATTCTCCCTCAATGTTATGAGGGTAACAAGTGCAATGGCAGTAGGATTGGGGGGATATACTATATTTGACAGATCTAGTCTTAGTTGTTTTTGAGAAAAATCAAAGAGAATGTGCTTCCATGACATCTCCCTTGCCTATGAGTAGAACTCAGGTCAGATGCAAACTTAGCTCCCCCACAACACTGTTCTGATCAGTGGCGAATGTCTGCCCGTCCCTGATATATTGCCCCAGGGTTATAAGATAGAGCCAGTAGATTACTTCTCAATGGCTTATTCACTCTTAGGATTTACTTATTTTATAAGGGGTCCTAATTGTCATTGGCTCCGATGTGTTAGCTTGCATAGGGAGGCCACTGAATACGTTATGATTCCAGGAGCTAATATGTTCTCTGACACTGAGAACAGAAAACAGCACTTGCCACTTTTGTTCCATTATCATATTGCATGGAATTTATAAACCAATTTGACACATATTCTCTTTACCTCATCTCCCATGGTGAAAAATAATCACAAAAACATGAGTAGATAAGCTCTCATTGTGCCCAACTGCTGAAGAGAGATTCATGTGATAGACAAATACCAAGTAGATGTTTGTATCATTTTTGCATTAATTACAATATTCAGAAACTTGCCCATTTTTCAAGTAACTTTACTTAAAATCCTCTAGCCAGATGGTTCTTGCCCAAATCCAGAGACTCATAAGTTCTTAAAAAAAAACAAAAACAAAAAACCCAGCTCCAATAGCAATGCACATTTGAAAGAAGACTGCACATTATGCACAGGATAAGCAGCTCCTCATAGGGGCTGAGCAGAATAGGCAAGGTCCTCCCTCTTTCTGCTTCTTCAGTCAGCACAGCCAAATGCCCTTCATCTATACAGTTTGGTCCCTCCCTCTTCTTTCCATCCTAATTAGATCTCTGTTTGTTGGTTTCTCTGTTTCAAATACTTGGATTAAAGAGTGTTTCTAGAATACTAGTTTGATAGTCTGCTAGCATAGTTGATTACACATTATGCTAAACAGAGATGAATTTGCCTTTGTTTAAATAACTGTAATTGCCTTTTGGTAGGATGTATGTTTCTAAAGCTCCATTTCAGTTCCAATAACTGTACCTAAAAGTGCAAGGCATAGCCATTAAGAACAGAAAACACTAATTCTCTATTTAACCCCTGGTTGCATTGAGTAGATAAAATGCTTCAATGCTAAGAACAGTAGAAGCAACATTTTGGAATTTAAAAATGCTGATCGATTTATTTTTCAACTTTCAGAGAAGCATACCTGTTAGAACAATAATCTTTGTTCTAAATCCTGAGGTGGGTACAAAAATTGGGACAATTTTTAAATTTTTAATTACTCAAGATTCTAAATGTGTATGTTAATTTGCCGTAGAAATGAGTGCCTACAAAATAACTAAAAGGAATTCTTCCAATGATTAATTTTACAGTTACTTATTAACTAAGTAATATGCATCCTAGTAATAATACATGTAAAATCCTATAATAAACACTAAAAATAAAAAGGCAAATTGTACATGTTTTCTCTTTTCAAGGAGTACAAAATCTGGGGAACATCAGATTTGTGTAAATAATTGTAGCACAATGCATTATAAAAGAATAATTTGATTGCAATGGTAGCATGGTCAAATTGGTGTTGGCTATTAAATTAAGAGCATGTAGTTGAGTTTTGTTTATTTCATAAGCTTTCCATATTTTTTATTTTAATATTTTTCTTTTATTGAATTTATTGCAGTGACATTGATTAACAAAATTATATAGGTTTCATGTGTACAATTCTATAATACATCATCTGTACACAGTTTTATGTGTTCACTACCCCAAGTCAAGTCTCCTTTCATCACCATTTATCTCCCCTACATCCTCCTCTACATCCCACACACTCTTTTCCCTCTAGTAATCACCTTACTGTTGTCTGGGTCTATGAGGGTTTTTTTTCCTTAATTCCTTCACCTTTTTCATCCAGTCCTGCAACACCCCTACCTCTGACAGATGTCAGTCTATTCTCTAACACTCTTAGATACCAAATTTCTTTTAGTTATTTTTAGGGACTCATTTCTAAGGCAAATTAACATATACATTGTTATTAGTTCATTGTATTCATTAGATTCCACATACAAGTGAAATCATATGGTATTTGTCTTTCTCTGACTGGCTTATTTCGCTTAGCATACTCTCCAGGTCCAACCATGATGTCGCAAAGGGTAATACTGAGTAGTATTTCATTGTGTGAATGTACAATTTAGTAAGTTTTTTTATTTTTTTTATTTGCACAACCCTGGGCAATCACTCCTTTGGATACATTCATTGGTTGTAGAGGAATGATTTTGCAGCAGCTGGATAGGTTATAGAAGCCTCTTTTTAACTTGCCAAGCATGATAGGTAGCTATGCTTGAAACTTTCAGAGGTAGGATGTTCTCTAGTTTGATTTTGCCAGGGGTCTGCTAGCCATAAGACTTGAGATAATATATCCAGGGTTTCAGAACTCAGACAGAGCTAATAAGGCAGAGAAGTAACAGACTTGGAATCAGTAGTTAGTAAAACATTTTTTAAATAATATAATCGATGATACAATATTTTTATTCTCTATCCCAGCATGTTTGCTTCAGTTGGAATCCTTTCACCATCCACTCCCTGGTAGGCAATTTATTAAAACAGTACCTGGTATATATTCATTGTTTTTCTAAAATTAGATTTTAATTCTACTCTAAGAATTTTGTAACAGCCTTAAAATAATGAGACAACCATGGGCTTGACTAGGTTTCCTTATCCATGAATGAGGTGCTTCCTGAGATACACATAAGCATGAGTTCTGTTTGCTCTTCATCCCTTTTCTTTTGTGGTGAGCAGGACCTCAAGGCCTTCCTTGGTACTACCTATCCAAGCTCAAACCCCCGGTGTTCTGAGATGTGCCTTTATTCTGAGCTGGATATTGTTTTGTGTTTCTGTTAGCATGGAGCAGGCAAACTATAAAAAGGATTCAAGAAACATTGTCTAAGAATAAGAGCAACTTGGGCTGTGAAAGTCTGGTGACCACCTAATGGCTTTAGTCTCTGCCGCCAGTTATTACTAATGTTCATTAGTGATTGGAGAGGGATTGTTAAAATATTTCAGGGGATTAAGTATGCAGCATACATCTAAAAAACAGTATAATTAAAAGGAACCTGAGGTTTAGCTTTGAGAAATGTAGTTTCTTTGCTATTGAATATTTGGTTGTGTTTATGGCATTTAAGTAAAGCATATTAAGAAGCTGGTCTTTCATTAACTTACAAGTAATTGTACTTTATAAACTATGTATAAATGGATGTTGAGATTTTCCAGAGAGGGATTACTAAGAAAATTCGCTTCAAACCAAGGAACATTAATAGGCACAATTTCATCTTTACTACAGCTTTGAGCCACAGAAGCATGGTTTAGGAGTTTTAAGCTACACTCTAAATTGAGATCCTATGTAGCATGAATTTTAATTAAAGAGACACTTTTTTCAAACAATATTGGATGCTTAATTATGAGCAAGTTTGGGGGCTGCATTTTTAATTTGTTTTCTGTTCTGTAGCATGTGATCATTTCTGAGGTTAACTTAGTATAGATAATGTTCTGGAAGAGATAAGAAAGGTTTTTGGTATAGGGAATTTCAAGTCCTAGAAAAGGCCGAAACCGGTTTGGCTCAGTGGATAGAGTGTCAGCCTGGGGATTGAAAGGTCCCAGGTTCGATTCCCTGATTGATGTTTCTCTCTCATCGATGTTTCTAACTCTCTATCTTTCTCCCTTCCTCTCTGTAAAAAATCAATAAAATATATTAAAAAAAAAAACAAGTCCTAGAAAAGGCTATTTTGCCTCTTTGATAAACAATCTACTAAGGGAATGAACCCTAGAAGGTACATACTGTAACTGAGTGGTGAGAAGTCAGTCCCTGACACCTGACATTGTCCCTTTGAACCTAACAATGAGGAAACCTTTAGGGGAGTGTTTAACAGCTGCATTTTAGGTTTTCACTGGAGCAACTCATTATAATAACACCTAGGACCATTTGGTTGTTTTCCTATGAAAATTATTATTATTATTATTATTATTATTATTAATCCTTAAATTCTTTTGCTGTTATAACTCTGCATCCATAATTTTGAGCACTATTTGATCTTGTGATAAATGCAGCCCAGAGTGGTAGATGCTTGGGGAAGTACAAAGGAAAGGAACATCACAGTCCTCACTGAAAATTATTTTTAATCACAGGAAATGTAACTTGAAATCCCCCTTACCACCAGCACAATAAATCTGTCACATCTCTTTTATCTCTTTAAGAACTTAAAAATAGCATTAGCTTTAAAATAATAATAATGTACAGATGAATAATGAAGTAGTCAGCATGTCCAAAACCACGTTTCAAAGGAACCAGCGTTTGAAAGAAAAAGCTGCTTCAAGTGTTCAGGAGTGTTGTGGAGTGTTAAGAGGTCAAATGCCTAGGAAAGGAGAAAGTAATTTAGGAGAATACAAAGGCTCTCTCTGACACAGGGTCATTTACTCTGTAAAATATTATAGCAGTTTGAATTGGGAATTCTACCAGAGTTCATGAAGTAGAATGAAGGGGTCAAAAAAGGAAGTGGTGAAACCAACCTCAGTCAAGACCCAAATTAAGGAATCCATTACAGAATCAGGATTATTTCAACAAATTTTTTAGACCATCTCTTTTTCTCATTTATTTGTCCTCTGATCCATCATGAATAGCACTGCCAGACTGGTCTTCTTAAAACATCGTGTTCATCATGTTAGTCTCGTGGCTGCATACCTACAGAAAGAAGGATGCAGCGGTTTTGTTCAGGCTAACTGAAGGTGATATAAACTGGAGAGAGGGAAATTGGTAATTAAAAAAGTCAAAGCATTTCAGGTATAACACAATAAAACCCACAACAAAATTGTGATGATCCTCCAAATATAAAGAAATATGAAAATGAGTTAGGATGTGAAAAGGCCTGATACCTCTTGGACATTAGAAGCAAAGAAGAAAAAGCCTTGAGTATTTCTAAGTTGCTGCCAATAATCTTGGACAAGTATTTGCAGCTCAGTTTCCACATTCCTAAAAGAATGTTGGAATATATAATTTCTTAGGTTGCTTGACTTTTACAACTAGGATTAGTTCTTATTAAGGACTGGAGGCCCTGTACACGAAATTCGTGCAGGGGGGGGGGGAACCTGAGGTTTAGGATTGGGCCTAAACCAGCAGTCGGACATCTCTCTCACAATCCGGGACCGCTGGCTCCTAACCGCTCACCTGCCTGCCTGCCTGATCACCCCTAATCACTTTGCCTGCCGGCCTTCTCGCCCGCAACTGCCCCCTCTGCCAACTGCCCCCCCCCTACTGGCCTGCTCACCCCCAAATGCCCCCCCACTGCCAGCCTGCTCGCCCCCAACTGCCTTCCCCTTCTGGCCTCTGCCTCAGCCCCGCCACCATGGCTTTGTCTGGAAGGATGTCTGGAAGGTTGCCTGGTCTAATTAGCATATTACCCTTTTATTAGTATAGATTTTAGTTCCCTACAACTGGAAAAATGGTGATAGTATAAAAAATAGATAAATCAAAAGGAAACAGCCAAAAAAAATTGCAGGCAAAATTTTAGTTCTAAAAATTGGTTCTAAAATGGATCTCTTGTCTTAAAAGTGCTAATAGGTTTGTAGAAATATTCAAGAACATTTGAAAACTATTATTTTTTAAATTTTTTTATCTTTATGGTTGAAAGTATTACAGATGGTCCCCTTTTTCCCCATTGAACCCTTCCTCTCCACCCCTGCCCTAGGGCCTTCACTGCGCTATTGTCTCTGTTCTTGGGTTATATGTATATGCATATAAATTCTTTGGTTAATATCTCCCCTCCCCGCCTCTCCCTCTGAGAACCTTCCGTCTATTGCAGGCTTCCATGCTTCTGGATCTATTTTTTTATTTGTATGTTTCTTTTGTTCATTAGATTCTGCCTGGAACGCAGTGGGGACCAAAACTATTCTTGATCCCCAGTGTGTTCCAGGCACTCAGCAGAACAAACACAGTCTTTGCCTGCTTCAGTGGAGTTACTTCAGGTACAGATTTACTGTATTGACTAGAGAAAGAGTGAGAGAGTGAAAGCAAGACAGAGAAAGAGAAAGGAAGCCATATAAAAATAATGGGCAATTCAACATGCTGGCTCACTATTTTATTAATACATGCCCGGAATGCACAAGAATCTGAACATATGAATATGCTGTACCCTATTTAATAATTATTTTCTTTTTGCCTCTGAGACATGAACAGGTTGTCCCATTCTCCATAATTTTACGGATTTTTCATACAACCCTGTACTCTAACTCAAGCAAATTATTTCATCTCATGTTCAACAAAGGAACTAGTGATCACTCCAAGGCAAGAGGAAATATGGCTGTAGTGGTTTTATTAGGGGCTGGCATTGAAGGGGCCTGCAGCGCAGGCGCAGACCCCGCGCTCCAGCCCCGCCCCTGCGCGCGTCCGGCTGGCTCCGCCTCGCACGCACGACGGCCGCGCAGGGCAGTCTGGGAAGTTCCGGAGGTGGGAGGACGGCGCCGGGTGAGTGAGTGG
>NW_005871071.1:3800571-3801965 GCF_000147115.1 Myotis lucifugus | reverse complement strand
GACGCCCCGGGCCCGGCGGGAGCTGCACGGTGGCCACGTGTCCGAGGGGCCGGGCCCCACCATGGCCGGGGTCAGCTACACGGCACCCTGGTGGGTGAACTCCTGCACCGGCTGCCACATTCCAGCCTGCGCTGGGAGCCCACCAGCAGCCAGTTCCGGCCCGAGGACCCTGACTGCCAGCAGGCGCTGCTGCTGCTCGGGGCCGCTGTGCTGGCCTGCCTCGCCCTAAACCTCCTCTTCCTGCTCCTCTACTCCTGGCTGCGCTGCCGGCGGCACGGGAACAAGGAGCACCTGGACACCGACCAGCGACGGCGTCCATTGGGCGCTGCCAGCGGCACGGGAACAAGGAGCACCTGGACACCGACCAGCGACGGCGTCCATTGGACCACCTACTTGCTCCGCCACACCAACCGCACGGTGGCGGGGGTGCAGGACCGCATGTGGGACACCGCGGCTGCCCTGAGCCTCATGGCGGAGCCGCGATGCCGTGATGGAGCATTGGCCCGAGCAGCAGGCAGAGCCTGGACCAGGCCGGCATCCGGGACCGCGGGGCCGGGCTGCTCGTAGCGGAGGCGACGGAGCCCCCCAGCGGCTGAGGGGCCTCCTCCCAGCCCTCGCGGGCGGCCCAGGCGCAGCGATCCCCCGTGGGGATCCCCCACGACATCCAGACCCAGAGCACCCCAGGAAAGCGGAGGGAAGCCTCCAGAGCCAACGGCGAGGACTTCCTCCGTGTTCAGTGGAAGGGTGAGATCTCGGACCTGTGGACACGCGCCCCCACCCTTCCCTGCGTTCTCGGTGGGGGGGCGGGGACTGCGCCCTTCATCTTGCTCTGGGTCCTCCACTTTTGGGCAGGGCCATGTGCTCAGCGGGGGCTTCTTCCTGGAGGAAGCCTCTGCTAGCCACACCCAGGATTTCTCTGGACTGACTGGTGATGGTCGGGGGAGGTGTGCGCCATCACTATGACCGCATCCTGTGTGGTGAGACGCCGACTCACGTCTGGCCAGTCGGTGGGGCCCACGGTCCCCTCTCTCTTTGCCACCTGCTGCTGCGTCAGTAAGAAAGGTAGAAGAGCTAAGCCCGGGCTTAAAATAAAAGACTCTTTGCTTTTGCATCGGACTGGCTGGCTCCCTGGTGGCTTCTTGGGAATCTTGAAATCTGGGTATAACAGGCATGTTGATCTCTAATGTAGATCCCTCTAATGAGGTCACCAAGGGTAGTTTAGAGGACTATATGCTGTCTCCAATAAAAACAAGCGTACCAGTTAATGGCCACAGTTAAGAGAATCCAGGAGGCAATAAAGTAAAGATAGGCCCTAACCCAGCCGTGGGCAAACTACGGCCCGCGGGCCGGATCCGGCCCGTTTGAAATGAATAAAACTAAAAAAAAAAAAAAAA
>NW_005871071.1:3769948-3800471 GCF_000147115.1 Myotis lucifugus | reverse complement strand
CCCTCCAAGCTGGGACTTGCACAATATGGCCATGAGAGTACTGTGCCCTCTCATTAGTCCAAGGCTTGAACCTGTCCAAACACTGTAGCCGTTCTCCACACAGAAATTAGTGTTAACAGGAAAAAAAAACTTGATTGGGCATCTATGAGACCCTTGTTGGATATTAAATGAAATAACTGGGACCAGGACTGTAGATAAGAATTAAGCAAGTAATAATAAGCTTTGCCAAGATATATTATCAGGGCTGAAGTGCTAACCAAATGGGATCAGAAAAAAGGAGTCTAGACCAGAGCTGAGTCAGAAAAGTTAATAGAATACAACAGAGAATGCAATCTCAACTTTGGCTTTCTTCCCTTCTCTTTCTTGAATTCTTTAAGTAGATAGTTACCTATATATTCATGTCTGCCAGTGACACTGTCATTAATCTTTTCCTTAGATTAAGAAATGTGAGTAACCCTGGGACAGCGGTGGGTAAAAATGTTCCTGTCTAAACAAGTTTATAACAAAGTAATTGCTACCAATAGTTTATAATCTACTTACATATATTATCCCATTCAATGCTCCCAACAATACTGCAAGGAAGGTAACTTTTCCATTTCTATATGAGATAACTGAGATTAAAAAGGGTTAAAAAACATTGACTTTGTCTAGTAACTAGGACTTATCTTCTTCCAGTGACTAAGCCTTTGCCTATTAAAACCACTTTAGTGGGAGGTCCTGGACTTTCTTCCTGGTCCTCAGGCTTCTGTCTTTCTCTTTCCAGGTATTATTTTAAAGATTACAATCTTAAAAAAACACAAACAAGCAAACAAAAAAAACAAGACCATGATTTCTTTAAATGTCTAACCTCGCCTCTACTTTTCATTCTTCATTGCTTCATGCTAGAGTTGGCTGTAGGAAAGTAGAGATGAGTAAGGTTTCTTCTTTTTTTGAAAAACATATTCTAGTGGGGACAAACATGTAAACAAACAGAAGGCACTTTCACAGGGATGATGGCAAAAGACTTAGAAGAACTGTTCTGACTTTTCTGCCCCAGTTCAACCAATAAGTAGGATATACTCCTGTCAGAAACATTTACCTTTTAACCCATGCAGTGCTGAGAAGCCCACCTTTGAGGTAAGAGCCATGATTCTGCCCTCTCCTCCTTTTCTGAGTTGAAGAGTAAATTCTAAAAAGTTAGACTAAGGATGAGAAGTTTAAGAAATAGCTATTTTGTTTATATTTTCTTTTTATGTATAGAAAATATGATTGATATATAAAAGAAATTTGTGTCATAGATGAAGTCAGTTTAAGAGAGAAATTAATCATAAAAATTAAATTCTAAGTGCTAAGAAGGCATGGTATCAAGAGGTTAATTTGAGTTTTTTTCATAATAGTATAGCTATATTCTACAACAGATGATGTCTTCATTGTGATGAAATATGGAATTAAATAATATTTAGGTATGTGGGGGGTGTCATCAGTTACACGGACACAAATATTCATTGTTGACAATAATATAAATTAAAAAGGTGAAAAAAGAGGAAAAGAAACTATCCTAAATCAGTGGTTCTCAACCTTCTGGCCCTTTAAATACAGTTCCTCATGTTGTGACCCAACCATAAAATTATTTTCGTTGCTGCTTCGTAACTGTAATGTTGCTACTGTTATGAATTGTAATGTAAATATCTGATATGCAGGATGGTCTTAGGCGACCCCTGTGAAAGGGTCGTTCGACCGCCCAAGGTTGAGAACCGCTGTCCTAAATAATATAACTTAATGTGCAGCAGGTAAACAAGTAAAGTATATAAAAGATGGAGAAATTTGGAATGATTAGTATTGGGGAGGAGCTTTATGCTTTGAATTTTATTACTGTTTGCATCAGGAAAATTATATTAATATGTTCTCAGAGGGAAGGCGGGGGAGGGTGGGTGGGTGGGAAGAGATCAATCAAAGGACTTGTATGTATAACCCATTGACACAGACAATAGGCTGATGAAGGCCTGGGGCAGGGTGGTGAGCAGGGGCAGGCTAGAAAAGTTCAATGGGGGTGAATAAGGAACATATGTAATACTTTCAACAATGAAAATGTTTTTAAAATGTACAAAAATGATATAATGATAAGCCAAAATAAAAAGCAAAATAGAGTATTTTATGTTTACCATTAAGTAACTAAATAAATACAGAGTTATTTTTAAAAGTCTGAAAGAGAACACAGCTGAAGAATTATAGGAGAGGGATTTAGAGTGATTTATTATTAATCTTTTTCTTTGCCTTAATGCTCCACAATGCTTAAAAAAAAAAGATTAGTTATATAGTCCTGCCCAATAATTGTCTTGCAGACACTGAAATAAACAGAAGCACTATGATTTGTTTTCTTTTAGGCCTATCGTCTTCAATTAACTTAAAAACTCCCTTGGATATAAACAGTGTCTACCAATTCTGATTTCTAATGAAAATTAGCTGGTCTAAGAATATGACTAATTAACCATCAACCATCCACTTGTGGAAATAGCACACCTTTGTCTCAACATCAGAAAGATCTACCTTTGGAAAATCTGCTTGATAGATTTCTGCAATACGCTCCTGGTGCCTTCTGAGAATTCTCTTCCAATCTATATACATTCAGTGTATTTTCAGATCAATTTTAGATGAAAATAATAATTAATATACTTAGTAAAATCAACTTGTACCTCCTCTATCTAAATATCAGATATCTTGAAAAGTACAGAATATATATCCTTTAGATCAGTGGTTCTCAGCCTTGACTGCACATTAGAATCATCTGGGAATCTCTTTAAAATCCTGATTTCTGGACCTCATCCTCCAGAATTCTGTTTCTTTGTTACTAATGTTGTGGCCCCACCCCATAAGAAAGAAACAGAATTTCTGGAGGATGAGGCCCAGAAATCAGGATTTTAAAAAGATTCCCAGGTGATTCTAATGTGCAGCCAACACTGAGAACCACTGCTTTAGATCATTTGTATTATGTATGTTCTATAACTGAACCTGAGTTAAGATATATAGCAATGTACTTTTATCTCAGATTTCATTAAAGTAAACATCCTTTAATGTAATTATGCAAAGAACTGATAAATAAGCAATAAAACTATTAAGACTATGTAATAGAACAAATGTTGAATTAGAATACATCTCACTTAATTTAGCCATATTACCAATTTTATGTGATCATTGACTTTCTAGATATGTAGATCTCTTGTCTTTTTATCCCATGTGCAATCCCTGTGGTCTAAAAGACTCTTTTTTCCTAAGGAGTACATCTTAATGGATGGAGAAGAACTATTTGGGAAGGACTGGAACTATTTTCCAATGATAATACTATTTTGGAAATAAGTTGAAAATTTTTCAAATAATTACTTATAGATGAACTGGGACAGTCTTCTTATTTCCTCCTAACAATTCTGTTTTAATTAAGATATTGGGAGAAGGAGGGGACATCTGTAATACTTTCAACAATACAGATAAATTTTAAAAATAAATAAGATAAACCACTATGAGATCACTTTAAAAAAAAAAGCATATGAGTTTTGAGGTAAGACAGTCTTGCAGTGGAAATTAATTTCTTTTTCTTTTTATTAATCCTCCCTGGAGGATATTTTTTTCAATTGATTTTTAGAGAGTGGAAGGGAGGGAGGGAGAAAGAGGGAGATAAACATGGATGTGAGAGAGACACATGGATTGGTTGCCTCCCCCACACACCGACCAGGGCCAGCGATTGAGCCTGCAACAGAGGTACATGTCTTTGACTGTAATCTAACTCTTGACCCCTCAGTCCTTGGGCCAACTCTCTAACCACTGAGCTAAACCAGCTAGGGCTTCAATGGAAATTAAACTTTGCCATGTAGTTCTAAGCCTGGGTAAATTGCTTAACTCTATTTTCATTAACAGTAAAATGGGATTAATTGTAAGCCTCAACTCATTTTATTGTTATAAATTTGGACTAATCCAATCCTGTCAATAGTAGGGTATGGTAAGCCATAGAGCTTAGGTTCAAATCCTGCCACTGGTCTCTCACTTAGATAATGACCTTGGGGATGATTCTAAACTATTCTATGCTTCCATTTCCTCATTTAAAAATTGAGAGAAATAATTGTATTTATATCTCACTTGATTTTTGAGAATTAAATGAGGTAATACATGTAAAGATTGTATAATTGCTAACATTATATGTGGTTCCTTGTAACCTTCGCATACATATTAGCTAGGCTTGACTAGTTTGCTGGCTACAGTTAGGAACAGCCTAATCTAATCAGCTATACAGCAAAGGGATGAAATCAAACAGTTTTCAGAGAATCCGATCTTACCATCAGAGTTACTTGTCTTCTATTACCTGTGTGGATGACTCCTCACCTTCTCACCATTTGGTCTAGCTAAATTCTTCTGGATTTAAGTTCTTGGAACTTTAACTCTTGCCTGGAAAGTCAATGATTTCTTTATCTACTGACATTTTCAGTCTTCACCATGTTTTGTTATTTAATCCATCCCAGATCTCTTCTGGTTAGGGAGTCTCTTAATAAATATTACACATATATTTTACATTTTGTGGAAATTGGCAGTATTTACCAAGCTCTTCTCTACCCATGAGAAGGGCAGACTTATTTTTTTAAGATACAGGGTTGAAAGAAAAGCTTATTAATTGATGGATAAGCTCATGAAAGTATTTGTTTATATTAACTTCTCTGAGGAGTGATGAAAATGTAAAATTATAGGAAAACACAACCTGATAGAGAACACTTTTGTGGTTACCGGAAAGTTAAAAGAACTTTTTTTACTTCATTGCAATTTTATAAATTACAAAGTAGAAGTTCAACTGATTCCTAAATTTGTGAGTCTACAGAGTTGCTCAAGATTCTCTCGGTGTACCTGTGAATTTGAATTAAGTTCCATGAGAAGGAAACATAAAGAAAATAAATCATTATTGATGGAAAGAAAATGCACAACTCCTATAACACTCTGCAGTGTATAAATCACTTTCTCAACCATTATCACAATCCAGTGTTTCTTTACATAGTTATTAAATTCACATTATTTAGGAGTCAAACTATTTCAAAACATTTGAGGGCAGTTAGTATGATTTCCAAATAATGTAGAAAGACGTTTATTAATGCATACTTTATGCCATTATTATTATTTCTGTTCACAGAGGGGAAAAAGTTGAAACTGTTTGGAATCTAAGCCTTAGATTAGAGCAAATAATACTGGAAAAATCCTTTCTTTCTGTGAACAAAAACCCCCTCAATAATCCTTTTCCCTTTTGTTTAATATTTGGAATGTGAGAGTGTCAAACATGAACTGTCAAGGAGAGGGGAAGAATGTGGAGAGAGCTTAGGAGGGAAGCAAGAAGTTACACTCATAGAGAGGTTGGTTCATTTTCTGAAGATGGGTGTTGAGAAGACAAGATTAAAATTCACTACTATCTCTTTCTGCTCAACACTGCAGTTTCTTGCAGTTCATAAGAGCATGCTGCCAATGATTCTCTTTTGTTATGCCAATTCTTGACCTTTGGCTGTCACGTGACCAATATAGCACTTGGCCTAGAGAATGTTAATTGGCATTATTCTGGCAATGATGGAAACTATATGACTAGTTAAGTCCTTTCTCACAGGATCAGTGTTGGGCAGTGTCTTAAATGTCACCTCCTCCCACCACGTACACTGTTGTCCAGTCTCTATTTTCTCCTTTCCTTCTCTCTTTTCTTTCCTTTTCCATAATCTCTGCCCCACAGTATTTTTTCTCTGTGCTCTATGATCTAAGCTAAAGGGAACTCTTAGTTGGAGTGCCTGACCTTAAGCATAATTTGTTCATCATTAACATCCATCTTACTCATGGGAAGTGGTTTGAACGTTTTACATTTATCACCACATTTGATCCTTGTTTTTAAGCATATAAGTTATGGCATTATTACTACTTATTACCCTTTTATCTTTATTGATATTTTTCTTTTATTAATATTTTACATGGGTTGTATGATGCATTTAATAAATTATCCAAGATCACCAAGGTAATAATTAATGCAACTAGAATACTGGAGTTAAGACCATGGCTACTAAGAAAAATCCAATAAGACAAAGGTCTCGCTTCATTAAACCAAGCAGCAAGAGCAAAGAGGCCATCTCTGTGTTAGTGGAAAACTGGACTATAGAATGTTGTGGTAGCCTGTTCCAATGACAGAGCTGCCCAGCTAACAACCAGAGTTATGAATTGTGTTGTTCCTAGTGAAAAGGCTGACTCTAGCCTGGCCAGTGTGGCTCAGTGGTTGAGTGTCAACCCATGAACCAGGAAGTCACTGTTAGATTTCTAGTCACTGTTAGAGCCCAGGTTGTGGGCTCAATCCCCAATGCAGGTGTGCAGGAGGCAGCTGATCAATGAGTCTCTCTCATCATTGATGTTTCTATTTCTCTCTCTCTCTCTCTTCCTCTCTCTGAAATCAATTTTTTAAAAGGCTGACTCTAAAGTGGAGGTTAGCAAAATTTTGTATGTTAGGTGAGCATAAGGAGAAGCTATCATCTGTATTTTAGCACATATTAGTTGTATAAAAAAACTAGTTTTGATGGAATAAAAATTAAATTCAATGTATTAAACTCATTTTAATAAGCATAACTATTAATATATTTTAAATTTATTTTAAATTGCATATGCTTATTAGAAAAACATTGACTGTAACCAAATTTATAACATAGTAAGAGTCTTCTCATTTTCTCTCACCTAATTTCATTCTACAGAGATAACTGTAGTTATCAGTTTGATGAATATTGCTCTACATATTTTCTATGTCTATATAAACACATGGGATCATATTAAATTTACTAACATGCAGAATTGTGGTGTGTTTCTTTTACATAATATACTATGAGTATTTTTTCATATAAACACAAAGATTTATTTCATTCACCTTAATTATTGGGCTCTTCCCATTGTATAATATATAATAACTCATTTAATCAATATGCTATTGCTGAATATTTAGGTTGTATTATTGCTATTATAAAAATATTGCAGTGAACATTCTTGTATAACAAATTATTTTAATCTGTGCTTTTATCTGTGGATAAATTAAGATAAGTAGATATCCTTGAGGTGCCACTTTTCAGTTTAATCGGTGAAAATTAAGCACACATGTATAAGATGGTATTTTATTATATATATAATATATATTTTATTGTGTGCGTGTACATACCATTGCAAGCAGACCAAAATTGCATCAAATGGTTTTGTACAAAGATCCATACACCTAACAATTTTTATTATCCTACCTCTGATACTGAAAATAAAACAATGCATGAAAACAGGCTGTATATATTTTAAAGTTTCAATGTATGAAACTATCCAAAAAGAGAAATAATCACTATGTGTGGTAGCTAGAGTCTCTCCTCTTTGTAAAGGTCATAGTTTATTTATTTTAGAAGAAGGGAGAGAGAGAAACATCAATCTGTTGCCTTCTGTATGTGCCCCAACTGGGGATCAAACCCACAGCCTGGTATGTGCCCTGACTGTAAATAGAATCCACCACCTTTCAGTGTAGACAGTGATGCTCCAACTAACCAACCAGGGCTCTATTTAATCTTTTTCACAGCTTTTTTATTATGAACACTGGAATTCTCTTCTAGGAAGTCAATTACTCATTGAAATCATTTCTTTTTCCCTCCATCAGCACTGCGTGGGGACTTTATGGTATTGACAGTATGCCAGATCTCAGAAGGAAAAAAACGTTGCCTATTGTACGAGATGTGGTAAGTCAGTCACTCCTGTTGAATTCTCTTTGATTGCATGTGTTCTCTTTGTCTTTATTGGATTTCATATTGTCCTTCTCATTAAATACCTGGCCTGTAAATATTTCATAGAATAGAACATATAAGAAGCTGGATTCTAGCAAGTGTTATATTTATTATTTCTTTAAAATCTATTAGATGGGGAAAATAACTCTAACCTTCTGACAGCTCTAGATATTAGTTGAAATTACAAATGGAGTTAAAATGACCCTATAATTGAGCAAAAAGAAGTCGCACAGCATGTCAAGCAAGCTGCTGCAACTGGCTTGGATGTGTTCCATGTTATGAATGACCACAAGTTTAATTTGCAGTTCAAGGCTTGCTTTGAATTTATTCACCTTAACTCAGTAGACGTTAATACTTATAAAGTAAGCCGATAATATGAATCATTTTTATTCTATTCTGTTAATATCAACTCTTGCCAAATGAATAAGCTCTTCCACTGCCTAAAGAAAACCATGGCTCCCAAGTCATTGTAACTTTCATTAGCCCTGAACATAACTCTGGGTAACTCAAGCTCTCCTATAATGAGATATACTGGGGAACATCTAGAGATGCAAAGAATTAATAATGTTCTGTATTATATTATGAAAACAAATAGCCCATCAGCATAACAAAGAGTGTTTTCTGACATCCACAATGTCTTCACATTTTTTCTGGAGGCATATTCTTAATAGTTTATGACATGAAAATATATTTTTTGCCAGAGAAACCAAAATTTATTTATATCAGTAACTTCTTTTTAATCTTCACCCAAGGACATGCCTTTATTGATTTGAGAGAGAGAGGAAAGTAGAGGAAGAGAGAGAAAGAGAAAGATCAGTGTGAGAGCACCTCAATCCGTTGACTCCCACATGTGCTCCAACAGGGGATCAAACCCACAACCTGGGTATGAACCCATGACCTTTCAGTGTACAGGATGATGTTCAACCAACTGAGCCACACCAGCCACGGTGATATCAGTAATTTTTAATTTTGCTATGAAAACCTTCATCTGAAAGCCATCACTTTAGTTTTAAAGTAGAAAGATACAATCATGACTGGGACGATCTTTTACTGAAAAGCATGCTGTGTCTGTCCTATTAGCTCAGAATACTGCCATGGTAGTGTGGATGTTATTTTAAAGTGTTAGGTTTATTTAACATCATTACACTCTTTTCTCACCTTTCTTATGTCTAATTATTTATACTTTGTTTTCTCTGACACATGGAATCTTCAGGCCATGGTAAGTGATTATTTAATTACTATTTGCCAATTTTCTCAATTGTACAATACACTTATTCATGGAATAAAAGTGGGCAAGATAAGGAAAATAAAGAGAGACATACAAAAATTATATGTTTGGGTTCTCCAAGAACTTAACATCTGGTTCAATTGTGAAAGACAGACCAACTTCTATAAACAGGTACAGACTAAAATAGGGTAAAGCATTATTTTAGGGACAGTAGGTGTCAGAGATGGATGATAATCTCAGATAAACCATTGGATGTAGCAGTGCAGATGGGTAGAGTGACTCCTTCCTCACTTAGGATTGTGCTGAACTTGATCTGGGTGCCTGACTTTGTAGCTACAAGGAGATGTATTTATGACCAGTCATTATTCATGACTTCCTGTAGCTTTTAATGGGAGAGCAGATCTAATATTCCCATATAGAACTTCTGATTTCCAAAGATTCCTATAGTACTGTTGAGTTTATTATCTATATAAATAAAAAGCCAGCAACCGGAATGCTATAATGACTGGAATGACCGGTCACTATGACACCCACTGCAGCCAGCGAACTGACCCAATCTGGGGCTGGGGCTGGCCAGCCAACCTCCCAAGAGCCCTCCCTCCAGTTGGCCTGCCCCTGATCAGCCTCTCCCATCCCATTGGCCTGAAGCCCCTCACCCGCAGCTGGCCCTGCTCCTGATTGCCCCCCCTCCACACCCCAATAGGGGGCGGGCCAGCCAGCCAACCTCCTCCCATCTCCTCCTCCTGACAGGCCAGGCCCTAATCCACCCCAATTGGGGTTAGGCTGGCGGGATCCCACCTGTGCACGAATTCGTGCACTGGGCCTCTAGTGTTACATATGTTTCAAGTAGAAGCAGTATATTGGTTCTATTTTACAGGGGAAACTAAAGGGACTTGACTCTTATTCACCTAAGTTGCCAACCTTGAGTGAAGAAAAAACCTCTGAGTAGAATGGTTCTCAATTGATAAAATGGACCCATGGAAGAAAATATCTTAGCTAGATTTGGCAGAATATTCCAGGGAACTGTGAACAACTCAAGAATGATCTAGCACCAATTAGGATTCAGGGTCATCACACACATCAGCTGGCTCTGTGCCAATGGTCATGTTTTATAAAAGAATGTGCTCATGACCACCTTGGGGAGAAAAATTCTAAAAGCCTCTTCTAGCCTGGAGTCCATAGCTGATTACCCTGCCTTACCGGACCTCAGTGATCTCATCTATAAAATGTAGGGGTTGGGTTTGATGGTTTAATGTTCAGCTTTAATGTTCTATGATTCCTCATTCTAGATGACTTGGCTGACTACTGAAAATGGCAGGTCCCTATTGAGCAAACATGAACAATAGTTTATATTCTTACATTTTTACATTCTGCTGAGCAGTCACCTCATGTGCCAATAATTCATAATTCTGTTTTAGACCTTGGCTGCCCGGAAATCTGGACTCTCCCTGGCTATGGTGATTAGGACATCACTGAACAATGAGGAACTGGTAGGTGCAAAGTCCATTACTATGTATCCATCATAGTCCAGTGGCAAAACCATCCTGTTTGATGCAGTCATTTGTAATGTTTGTTCCAGTTCTCCAGGAATAACTGGGAGCATGGGAAGAGTCTGATCCTAAAACAAATTTCCCCTGAGCCTCAGCTTCACTATCTTACAAATTATCCTGTGTTGCTCAACTATGCAAAAAATGTCCCATCTTTAGAAATGTGGTTCCATCCTAACACAATTTAGCTTTTATTTTCCCCCTGAAAAAAATCCTGTTAAAGTTTTACATAGTTCAAGTTTTGTCTCATTTATGAGGCTTTCCAAAATACCATCCTCCCTTTCTGGCTGAGCTATTAGTTTCTTTTGTGTTTGTTTTGTTTTGTTTTGTTTTTAGCATTTAATCACTACCTCCATAAGGTAATATAGTTAAGAGTGGGGGCTATTTGGGGTGAGTCCCATATCTTCCATTAAATTATCATTGTTGTATCTGGCAAGTTATATAACTGCTGTAAACCTGAGTTCTTTCATCTCTATAGTGAGGTGGCAATAAGAGGATTAAGGGAGTGGATCCATGTTTAACACCCAGCATAGCCTAAGATATAGTAAACAATAAATACAGGTGTCTTTCTATATTATTTTTCTTATTACACTTATTTTTATTATTTGTATAATCAACTTGCATAACCCTTTACTTTTAGACTGATATCTCTGAGGGTAACATAATATTTTGTTTGTTGATCCATATTTTCATTTGTGTTGCTTAGTACACTGTCTGGCATGAGGTGGAAGCTTTGTAATTCTTGCTGAATGAAAGAAGATACAAGTAAGCTGCAAATATCTAGGTCAGGGATTCTTAATTTGGCTCCTCAGATTCACTGGGGGGAGCTTTAAAACACACCTTCTGTCTGGGTCTCATTCCCAGTGATTCTGATTTAATTGGCTTCAGGTGTAGCCTGCACAGTTTTGAAAACTCTCAGGTGATTCTAACGTGCAGTGGATGTTGTAAAATGTAGCTCCATCCTGCACAGACACGGCTGAGGCTTTCACTTAAGACAATGTATCTGTGCCCCTTTCATATGGAAATTAATATACTCTACCTCTCTCAATGTTAGTGATTTTGTCATTCTTATAGAATTTTTTCCCAAAACATTAAATGTTATAAATTTCTATACCCTTGACATTTAAACATTATTTATATTTCTTATTCTCTTCTTCTTGTCATTGTCATCTTTCAAAAGCCCACATTTCCTAGGTCTTATCAGCAAACTCCCCAATCTCAATGTACATCAGCAAAACAATACATGTTCATTTGAATATCTGAGTGTTAAGACAAGTTAAAAGATTTTCTATTGTGCCAGGGAATTGAAATACTGTGGCTGCTTCCCCAGGGGCATGGGACACCATCTAATATTCTGAATATAGTTTGGATTTAAGAGAAAGTAAACATCCTCTATTGATATATTCCTACACTATGCCTTTTTTATATTTTTAAATATGGTAATTGGTTTGAAGTGCAAATACTCATTGCTATAAGAACCTCAGAGGAGCCCAGCCAGTGTGGTTCAGTGGTAGAGTGGTGGTCACAGTTTGATTCCTGACCAGGGCACATGCCTGGGTTTCAGGCTCAATCCCTATTAGGGGATGTTCAGGAGGCAGCCAGTCAATGATTCTCTCTTATCATTGATGTTTCTCTCTCTCTCTCTCTCTCTCTCTCACCCTCTCCCTCTCCCTCTCTTTCTCTTTCTCTCTCTTGCCTTTCCTACCCCTAAAATTTAAAAAAAATGCTAAGAGGAAAGCAATAGAGATTAGAGGAATGTTACCACAATTTCTAAGGCTCTGACAGGGAACCTACCCTCACTTTATGGTTAATTAACTATTGATCTACTTTTCACCAACTTAACTATCATTTTATTTCTTTAGTTTTAGAAGCGTGGATGTAAAAGTTTTTTGTTTGTTTTCTGTGCAGGTGCTGGGTGGATAAGTAGCATCCATCAGCTCCCTCTCAAATTCATAAAGCCCATTTCCCTAGAACCCATGTCTCAAAAAGTAAATGAAATATGGCCACTGTACAGCAGGCATATTAAGTGTCACCCTTGACAAGCCATCACATTAATTCATTGCATGGGCAACTAACATACATGCTGAAGAGGATAGTGTCCATTTCTTGGTGTTGGAGGTCTTCCTAGGCACCCTCAAAGTGAAGGCCTGAGATACTGGCCTCTACATGAAGGAAAAAGGCTTGGCCATGTGGAAACTACCAAATGTTAGCTCTTGTATTTTCGTTCAAGAGATGTATGTAAGAAGCTCAGATATCTCTTCCAAAGAAGGAAAAGGCTGTAAAGCCTGATGTGAGAGGCCAGTGGGTCAGCAGCACAGACCCCATTAGCACTGTTGGCAGTGGGACAAGCATGCCAGGTGCCCCTCCACCTCAGTCCCCACTCACCCGTGAGGAGTTGGTGGAGCTGACTGGGAATCTCAGTCTAGGAAGCCCTTCAGGAGTAAGGTCTCTGAACATTTCCATCTGGCTTAATGCAAGAAGGGATAACCATCTAGTATCCATATACGGCCACAATGGTCTGCCTGGTACTACGCTACCTAGCTTTGTCCTTGCTTTCAGCGTGTTTCCTCTGTGTGGACCCAACAGTGGGACAACCAAAGTAGATCCATTCAAAATTAAATAAATATTAATTGACTACTACGTGTCAAGCATTGTTTCAGATTCTGGAAATAAGGCAGTGAACAACTCAGCTAAAAATCCCTGCTGCCATGAGGCTTTAATATAGGAGGAGGGGAGCTGGCAGAAGGGAGTTGGTAGCTGCTGGAGGGGACAGAAGTTGGGGGTCTGGGTGAAAAAGGTGATGTGATTGAGAAGTACAGATTGGTAGTTACAAAATAGTCACAGGGAACATATGTTCCCTAAAACACAGCATAGGGAACATAGTCAATAATATTGTAATAACTATGTGTGGTGCAGGTGGGTATTGGAAATATCAGGGGATCACTTTGTGAAGTATATGATTTTCCAACCACTATGTTGTACACTTGAAACTCATACAAAATAATAGTCAATGTAAACTGTAATTGAACAATAAAATTATATATGTATATGTATGTATGTATATGTATATGTATATGTGGTAGGGGAAGTGAGATACTATGTTTATATTGTTGGTACAGGTCATGATGGAAGCTTCTATCAGGCAGGAGTTATAGAAACTCAAGCAGAGTGAGGAATACAATTCACCAAGCCTAAAAGAGATTCTAGAACCCTGCTTTTTCTATCTGGGTTTAGGACCCTGTTTAGGAGTCTGGTCTATTGGCATCCTTCCGGGATTTTCCCTTCTAAGTAAGGGTTGGTTTGTCTAGGAGACTGTGGGTCCTTCTTCCAGTAATGGGATTCAGGGCCAGTAAAAGGGACTCACAAGAGCTAGGTATAGGAATAATCAGGAGATCAGACCTGGGCCATATTCCTAGCATGATACTAGAGAGATAACATGGAGGGTTAAAGCCGGTGAGAACACCTGTCTGTTCTGGGGCTCAATCCAGATGTTATAGGCTCACATACACACAGGTGCTCTGGACTATTGCTCAGGAACAGGGACCCTTGCAAGCCACATGGACAAGTGTTGAGGTGAAATGGGCCTGAATTACAACCTCAGCTCCACCTCTTACTGCCTCTCAAAGCTTGTTTCTTATCAGTACTCCTTGACTCCCTGAGACTTGTTCACCTCATCCTGAAAATGAAAGTGATAATACTTATCTCACAATTTATGGGAATTAAAAAATGCCTTGCCAGGCAGAGCAGGTGGCAGTCAGGGAAGCAGGACAGGGACTTGTGTTGAGGTATCCAGGATATATGCTAAGTTCAAGGTTTCCCTGTCACTTGGCAGCTGAGGGTCCGATGCCAGGGAGTACTGAGTTGGAAACCAGCAGTAATGACGCCAAATGTAAACACCATCTCATTTGCAAGTGTTGCTATTGGTCCTGCTTTTGTCCTTCTCCCAAAGAGCTTGAGATAGATGTTGGTCCACTACACCAGTAGCTATGGAAACCTGAGGAAGTTACAGAAACTTTCTTGACCTTGATTTCCTCATATGTTTACTAATTATATAAGATTTTTGCATCTGTGTTCCAATGGCCTTTGATTACTGTGTATTTGAGCAATTTGGGCATCAATAATAAATCAGCTTCATAAATTAAGTTTGGAAATTTCCTTTTTGTCACTTCTCTGTGATGGTTTGCATGAAATAAATGCTCTATACCTTGAAAGACTAGCAAAACTTGCTACTAAAACCATCTTTATTTTCTTAGGGTAGTGATTTGACAACTGAATCAATTTATTTAATATAATAATCCTATCCATGTTTTTTAAACATTTCTTCTTGAGTCAATTTTGATAATTTTTTCCCAGAAAGTTTTTTCCCCTAAATGTTCTAATTTAGTACCACTAAATTATTCAAATAATCATATTAGGATATAGAAATGCTAGTGCTGTCTTTATCTTATCATTTCATACTTTCTATCTTTTGTAAAATCAGTACTGTAAGAGGTGTACCTGGCATTTGTTTTATTGATTCCAAAGTGTTTCTTTGTTATCTATTTTGTTTATTTCTGTTCTTGTAATGTTTAGATTCACCCTCCAATCTCTTTGTATTCATTCTGATGCTACTTTTGTAACTTATTAAGTTGGATATGTAGTTTAATAATTTTCATTGTTATCAACTATTGCATACATACAGAGAATATTCACAACATAAGTGAAGGAAATAAATAACAATAACACATACACCTAGGAATCCATGGCTCAGTTGTAGAAAGAGAATATTTCCATCCTATGTATTTCTTCCTCATTTTCTTTTTTATTCTGGTCTTAAATATTTTGTCTGTTTCTTACCACACTTGTCTATTTTAACATAATTTCCTTTTTTTCTTTTTGAACATATGCACTTGAAGTTATTCATTTTCCTTTCAGTTCATTTTAATCGCATCATACAAGTTGTATACATAATGCTTCTACTATTGTCATATAGTTATTTCATAAATGATCCACTGGTTAGTATTTTGGTTCATCAATTACATAGAAATATTTTTTAATCTTCCAAAGATAAGTCATATGGGTTTAATTTTTGTTACTGGATTGTGTTCAGAGGACATGGACTGTATACTCAGTCTTTAGTATTTAATTGAGAATTGTTTTATGGCTTATTACATAATCAATTTTGTAGCTATCCCATATGAGCCTTTCTTGTTGGGTACATTAATTTGGGGAGTTTTATACTACCAATAAACTGTTTCATTCAGTTTTGCTAGCAAGCTTATCTTTTAGATGCTTTTTCCTTTAAATATATTCTCTGTGATATTAATATAACTACACTAGATTGATTAGGTCAATTTTTTCTTGATACATTTTCTAGTCCCATTTTAAATATCTTAATGCTATATGTGTATCTCATAAACACACACCTTAATTTTAAAATTCCATTTGAGAAGTTATCTTTTTACAGATAAATTCAGTCAGTTTATACTTATATTTGAGCTTTGTGCTATTTCTTTTAAAAAATTTACTCTCTTTTTTCTTTATCTCTTTTCCAATCTTCCTTTGTATATATTGAGTTTTCTTTATTTTCCCTCTTCTCCATCAAATGGGTTATCTATACTATTTCTTGTAATATAGTTAATATATTTCTTAAATGTTTAATAAGCATCCTTTACTTCTCAAAATTTAAAGTCTAATGAACAAAATAAACTGTTGAACAAAATAGGTCCAGAGACGTAGAAGCATGGAACAGACTGTTGAATCTCAGAGGGAAAGCTGGGGTGGCAGGGTGGGTGGGAAGAGATTAACAAAAGAATTTGTATGCATATATGCATAAGCCATGGACACAGATAATAGGGTGATGAAGGCCTGGGGCAGGGGACACGAGTGGGTTATAAAGAGTCAATGGGAGAAAAAAGAGGACATATGTAATACTTTCAACAATTAAGATTTAAAAATAAAATAGTCAATAATTCTGTTCTGAATAAAAAGAATAAATAAAGATCTGAAAATGCTTAGGCTCCCATTACTACCCTCTCTGTCCACATTAGGAGGAAGGCAAGTCCAAATATCATGTCTGGAAATGGTGTGGAAACCCCAAGTTCCCAGTTCATGTGTTTTAACTGAATTGCGAACACATCTCTTGGGTTTCCACAGAAACAATTTTTGTAATTCTGACATTAAGTTTCTTTCTTTTTTTTCTTTTTTATTCCAGGTACCTGGGGAATCTATTTCTTTTTGGCTCTTTTACATATTAAATCTTTTTTCCAATACTTCTCAAGTAAGCTATATTAACTTAGTCTGCCATGTTGCCAGATAAGTTTTCCAATATGTAAAATGAATGTGCTTATATTTCTAGAGCCATTGTTGGGGAAATCAAATAGATAACAAATAGAAAACACTTTAAGAATTTTTGATACATAAACATGTAGTAAATATTAGTTATTTTTATTATTAACTGCATCACAAAAATTTGTATGGCTAAATGACTGGCTTTGCTTGGTCACACAATAGAACAGTAGAATGAGTTTTCTCTAGGGCAGATAGTTATTCCCTTCCCTCTCTTCCTTGTGTAATATCCTAACCCCTATTCCTGCTCTTTCATGGCCTCTGTCAGAATATTTGTAAGGACTCTCTTCTTACTAATATTCTGACAGAAAAAAGAAAACATCAACAAAACAACAAGAAAGCCCACTGCATGGGAGAACATATTTGCCAATGTTATCACCAATAAGGGTTTAATCTCCAACATTTACGGGGAACTCATACAACTTAACAAAAGGAAGATAAACAACACAATCAAAAAATGGGCAATGGACCTAAATAGATACTTTTTGAAAGAAGACATAAGGAAGGCCAAGAGACATATGAAAACATGCTCAAAGTCACTAATCATCTGAGAGATGCAAATCAAAACAACAATGTGGTACCATCTCACACCTGTCAGAATGGCTATCATCAACAAATGACAAGTGCTGGAGAGGATGTGGGGAAAAAGGAATCCTCAGGCACTGCTGGTGGGAATGCAGACTGGTGCAGCCACTGTGGAGAACAGTATGGAGTTTCCTCAAAAAACTAAAAATGGAACTCCCATTTGACCCAGTAATCCCACTTTTGGAATATGTCCCAAGAAATTAGAAACACCAATCAGAAAGGATATATGCACCCCTCTGTTCATAGAAGCTCAATTCACCATAGATAAGATTTGGAAACAGCCTAAGTGCCCACCAGCAGATGAGTGGATTAAAAAACTATGGTACATCTGCACAGTGGAATACTACACTTCGGTAAAAAAAGAAGGAATTCTTACATTTGCAACAGCATGGATGGAACTGGAGAGCATTACGCTAAGCAAAATAAGCCAGTCAGAGAAAGATAAATATTACATTATCTCACTCATTTATGGAATATAATGAACAACATAAACTGATAAGCAAAAACAGATCCAGAGACAGAGAAGCATTGATCAGACCATCAAACCTCTGAGGGAAGGTAGGGGAGGGTGAGGGGTAAAGGGAGAGATCAACCAAAGGACTTGTATACATGCATATAAGCCTAACCAATGGACACAGACACCAGGGGGGTGAGGGCATGAGTGGGGGGGGGGGCAATGGTGGGCTAAGGAAGCATATGTAATACCTCAATCAATAAAGAAAAAAAAAAAAACCTCCCTAAGTCATATGCCCTAAAGCTTAAAAAAAAAAAGAAATATTTGTAAGAACTCAGTCTCTACCCCAAGTAATCAAATTTCTTTCCATGTTAAAATGACTAAAGTCCCCACTGGAGGGATTCACATTATATTTGGCTTTATTTTCATAATTTACTCATCATTTATCACCTTCATTATTTATATATACATTTTTTATTAAAAGTCTCAATTGGAGAAAAACTGATACTTATAGTACATGACAAATCTACCCTAATTTCTTTTCAGACCATGTTCTGTCATAATACAAGGCACATCCCAACTTCTACTCTCCTTGAATTATTTAATTACCCACTTTATCATTGTTCTGCCTTTTTTATTTGGACTCACCCTGCAAGTTACTTAGGTAGGTGATAATTAGTATCCATTATAAAATAATCTGTTAAGTAAAAACAAATTACATAATAGTCTTCCATGGATAGGTACATAACTTTTATCTCTATTTGTATTTTATCTAACAAAAAATAATTTACCTGAGTAATTTTAGCTTCTATAATTGTATGTGATGATTCTGATGAGTAAATTGGCTCTAAATTATGTCTGGAACTTACAGGGTGGGGCAAAAGTAGGTTTACAGTTGTTCATATGGAAAGTAATACAATAATTAATGAATAATAATACAGGAAGACATTATGTGTTTTGTGTACTTACAACTGTAAGCCTACACTGTATTTTGCCCCACCCTGTATTCTACCATTATTCTGTCTTCATGTTTATAACAAATTTTAAAGGGCACGCACCTAATCTTTGCTCTACAAATGTTTCTGATGACTTTGTCCAGAAATAATAACATGAAACCTATAGGACAGCAAATAGATTTTTTTCCCCTAAAGACCATGCAGCAAGCACACAACAAATATTTCAAAACAGTGCAAATTTTTTTGAGACTAGGGATGTTTTTATAATTCCATGAGGGAAACCCACAGGAGGAAGAGGAAAAGAGACCTTCATTAGCCAAGTCACTGGTTAACATCGTGGGGAGGAAAAGAGAAAAGCCACATGGCAGACAGAGGTAGATAAGCTGTGTTCCTGTTTTAAGTACTAACAGTTGGTAGATTGGAATGTTGATGGTCTAAAAACACTAGTCACTGCTCTTGGCAGGAAGCCTGATTGCCTTACTTCTCGGACTCATTTTAATTTCCTCACATAGAAAAGGCAATTCATTTCCTTCCAGTGTCCTAATTATTCAAAAAGTGACATATTAAGGCAACTCACCTTATATTTCAATTTCTTGGATCAGAAATCCTTAACAAAATATTTGTCTAGAATGTGAGCATCCTCCACTTTGTAGTCTGTAGTTTGTACGTGGCTACAAAGGTTTACCAGCGTTAAGGCATTTCTCTTACTGTCATTTCTACAGATTAAAACGGGTTCTGCACACCATAAAAATTGCCTCCTTTTCTTGAGTCACTTTATTAATGTAAAAATGTTCTTTTTTCCTAATTGCAAGTCTTTCATTCTATCTATAAATAGGAAAAAAAGAGATAAAGACCATTCCTACCTTGAAAAAATTAAATTAAAAGCTTTATTTTTTAATTTTTGTGCATTATAAATTTTTACAATGAGCATATATTTTATTATAATCGGAAAGTACATACATATGCTTGCTGCGGAAGATTTGAAAACTTTAGAAACCTTTAAAATAGATTAGCACCAACTCTCCGTAATTTCTGAATTCACTTTGTCCTCCGGACCTAGTCCCAGTAATCAGAGCTCTGCTTGTTCTTGGCGCCACCCTCTCCATGTGTTTGGTTCCTGGTTTACGGAGGCCAGAGACCCTCTCGTGATAACACATCCAGTCCTATCCTTTCACTTCAGCTAGGATCCTATTAGCTGTACCTACCTATTTTTTGCCGCTCAAACTGCTACATTAAAAATAATCTTCTCTTCCCTTTAATCCAGCTCCTGTGGTGAGTTACAGACTTCCATTTCCCAGGGCTAGTTTTAGTGTGTCCTCTTGTTTTCTTCCGTCTTGCTTTTATTCAGTGCCCCTTAACCTATCTTTTTGCCTTATTCCACAAAATCCCACACTCTCAGTTCTTATAATCTTGCTTGACTGGTCTTATTTTGCTGCTAAGAAAGCACCTTCTTTCCCCCAAGATGCAATATGCCTCTGAGATATAAGAATCCCCTCCTTTGAGATGTATTTTTACATGATGTCCTTGACTATTCACTGAACAAGTTTCTAAACTGACCATAATTACATCTTATGCTTTGCTGGAGTAAGAAATGTTTTATGTGTCATTTATTTTAGAGTAATTTTCAATATGTCAATATCCCAAAATCAAGAATGAAAAAGACTCATATTATCATTTTCCTGAGACTATGGAAATATACCCTCTAGTAAATTATTGAATGTTTTCCTCCCGCATCTTACAGCTTTTAAATGTTGGCATTTGTTTTAATACTCCATTCAATTGATTTTCAATGCACTGTCTAATAAATGTTTCACATTTTTATTTTTTGAAATTAGCTTCACTCTCTTTTCATAAAATGGATCATGGCTCTTTAACAAAACCAAAGCAAACAAAGCATTTCAATGAAATTATCTCAGCTGTCTATCCAAAACTCTGTTTTCTGTCATCCTATTTAATTTTTTATCAAATGTTTCTTATATTTATTACTCTTATGATAGCCTATGGATGTAGAGCACTGACTATATATCACTTGAATTCAATAAAAAGAAAATGGACATGGGGATTAGATGAAATGTACTAATCATTTATTTAATATTAAAATATAAATTCATCTTAAAAAATAACTTCTTGCTCAACTCTGCTTTCTAAGTTCATATGTATTTCTTACTTTTCTATGTTCAGTAACACTGACTTGTATTTCTACCCAGTGTTCCTTTGAGTTAGAATTATAATTATTTTTCCTTTACTAAAAGAAACAACAAATTACCTGATATGATTGTAAATATATCTAAATTCCCTCCTTTTTTTAGCTAAACCAGAAATGCTATCTCTCTCTTTCCCTCCCTCCCTCTCTCTCTCTCTCCCTCCTTCCTTCCCTCCCTCCCTCCCTCCCTCTTCAGACCCTCAACTCAGCTAGAACAGGAAACTGTACCTGTATGGATAACTCATGGAGAATCTGTAATGCCAAGAATCATTCAATTCACTTTAATAATATTAAAGATACCCATCTTGCTAGGCAGTAAAGGGGGAGCAAAGATAAATAATACATGCTCCTAATTCTGAAATAACTTTTTTTTGTCTAAAGTTTTACATATGTCCCCTTTTTCCCACTAGACCCCTGCCCCCAGCCATTCCCACCTTGGGCAAGCCTCCACTGCCCCAGTGTCTGTGTCCATTGGTTGTGCTACTATGCATGCATACAAGTCCTTTGGTTGCTCTCTATCTCCCCACTTCCCCTGCCATTTGTCTCTGGATCTATTCTTGTTCATCAAATTATGTTGATCATTATATCCCACATATGAGTGAGAGCATGATATTTATCTTTTCCGACTGGCTTATTTCGCTTAGCATAATGCTCTCCAGTTCCATCCATACTGTTGCAAATGGTAAAAGTTCCTTCTTTTTTATAATGGCATAGTATTCCATTGTGTAGATGTACCACGGTTTTTTAATCTACTCATCTGCTGATGGGCACTTAGGCTGTTTCCAAATCTTGGCTATTGTAAATTGTGCTGCTATGAACATAGGGGTTCATATGTCCTTTCCAATTGGTGTTCCTGGTTCCTTGGGATGTAGACCTACAAGGGGGATTACTGGGTCAAATGGGAGTTCCATTTTTAACTTTTTGAGGAAACTCCATACTGTTTTCTGAAGTGGCTGCACCAGTCTGCATTCCCACCAACAGTGCACGAGGGTTCCTTTTTCTCCACATCACGCCAGCGCTTGTCCTTTGTTGATTTGTTGATGATAGCCATTCTGACAGTGTGAGATGGTACCGCATTGTTGTTTTGATTTGCATCTCTTGGATGATTAGTGACTCTGAGCCTGTTTTCATATGTCTCTTGGCCTTTCTTCTGTCTTCTTTCGAAAAGTGTCTATTTAGGTCCTTTGTCCATTTTTTGATTGGATCGTTTATCTTCCTTTTGTTAAGTGGTGTGAGTTCTCTGTAAATTTTGGAGATTAAACCCTTATCTGAAATATCATTGTCAAATATGTTCTCCCTTGCAGTGGGCTTTCTTGTTGTTTTGTTGATGGTTTCTTTTGCTGTGCAGAAGCTTTTTATTTTGATGTAGTCCCATTTGTTTATTTTCTCATTAGTCTCCATTGCCCTAGGACAGTGATGGCGAACCTTTTGAGCTCGGCGTGTCAGCATTTTGAAAAACCCTAACTTAACTCTGGTGCCGTGTAACACATAAAAATTTTTTGATATTTGCAACCATAGTAAAACAAAGATTTATATTTTTGATATTTATTTTATATATTTAAATGCCATTTAACAGAAAAATCAACCAAAAAATGAGTTCACATGTCACCTCTGACACGTGTGTCATAGGGTCGCCATCACTGCCCTAGGATCTGTGTTTATAAAGATATTGCTATGACATATGTCTGCTATTTTTCTGCCTATGGAGTCTTATAGGATATTTATGGTTTCCCATCTTACATTGAAGTCCTTTAATCATTTTGAGTTTGTTTTTATGTATGGTGTAAGTTGGTGATCTAGTTTCATTTTTTTGCATGTATCTGACCAAATTTCCCAGCACCATTTATTAAAGAGACTGTCTTGACTCCATTGTATGCTCTTGTCACCTTTAGTCAAATATTAATTGAGCATAATGGCTTCAGTGGATTTCTGGGTTCTCTGTTCAGTTCCCTCCGTCTATATGTCTGTTCTTGTACCAGTACCAGGCAGTTTTGAGAACCATGGCTTGGTAATATAGCTTGATATCTGGTATTGTGATCCCTCTTCTTTTTTAGGATTGCTGTGGCTATTTGGAGTCTTTTTATTTCAGATACATTTTTGGAGAGTTTGTTCTAGATCTTTGAAGTATGTCATTAGTGTTTTAATGGAGATTGCATTAAATCTGTAGATTGCTTTGGGTAGTATGGACATTTTAATGATGTTGATTCTACCAATCCATGAACATGGTATGCTCTTCCATTTGTTTATGTCTCCCTCTTTCTCTTTTTTCAATGTCCTATAGTTTTATGAGTACAGGTCTTTTACTTTTTACTTCCTTAGTTAAGTTTATTCCTCGGTATCTTAATATTTTTGGTGCAATGGTAAATGGTATTTTTTTTTTATTTCTTTCTGTGAGTTCCTTATCTCTCTCTCTCTCTCTCTCTCTCTCTCTCTCTATATATATATATATATATATATATATATATATATATAGAGAGAGAGAGAGAGAGAGAGAGAGATAAAGAGCCAGCGTCCAAAATGTCTGCAATGACCAAGGCTCAACCGAACACCAGAAGTCAGTGCTGGGTTGCCTTTGGTGACCCAGCACTGACTGCCGAGGGGGCTGTGGATCAGGCCCCAGAGAGAGGCCTGCATAAAGAGAGACAGAGTCTGATTGCAGCCTCTGTGGCAGCTGTTGATCAGCCATTTGCCTCTCCTTTCTCTCCGGGCTTTGCCAGCAAGGCGCACCTCCTGTTTCTCTCCCAGGCCTCCAGGGGGGGCTGCTGATCAGCCCTGCCTCTTTGATCAGGCCCAGAGATAGGCCCCGAGACGCTGACTGGCATAGAAACCAACCAGTCAGAACCAAATCTGGGTGAAGTGTGAGGAGCCAATGGCTGCTTAGGAAGTGGAGTTTTTGACGCTGACTGGCATAGAAACCGACCAATCAGAACCTAATCTGGAAGAAGTGCAAGGAGTCAATGGCTGCCTAGGAGGAGGAGCTTTTGGCACTGATTGGCATAGAAACCGACCAATCAGAACCTAATCTGGGTGAACTGTGAAGGCAGACCTAAGGTGGGGGCTGAGGAAGGGTTTTAAGGGCAACAGCTGTTTGGTGTAAGGTGTAAGAAAGCGGTTCAATTTTTTAATGAATGCTTTGGCATATGGCTGGTTATCAGTCCAGATATAGTGATTATGTGTTTTTGTCTGCCAAGAGCATCACCTCCTGCTGAAAAAGGCTCCCCCCCCCCCATTTAAGCAATCCTAAACTATATATCTAGATATACTAATAAACGGATAATATGCTAATTAGACCGGGTCGACCGGCCATCTTCCAGATGTCCACCTTCCTTACGGAAAAAACCATGATGGTGGGGGCTGAGGCAGAGGCAGTTAGGGGCAATCAGGCCAGCAGAGGAGGGCACCTGGGGGCAAGATCAGGCCAACAGGGGAGGGAAGTTAGGGGCAATCAGGCAGGCAGGCAGGTGAGCGGTTAGAAACCAGCTGTCCCAGATTGCGAAAGGGATGTTCAACTGCCGGTTTAGGCCCAATCCCTAAACCGGCGGTCTGACATCCCCCAAGGGATCCCCGATTGGAGAGGGTGCAGGCTGGGCTGAGGGAACCCCCTCCTCCCTGTGCACGAATTTTGTGCACCGGGCCACTAGTTGGTGTATAAAAAGGCCATAGATTTCTGGGTGTTAATTTTGTATCCTGCTACATTGCTGAATACATTTATTAGTATTCATCTAGTAGTTTTTTGATGGAGTCTTTGGGGTTTTCTATGTATAGTGTCATGTCATCTGCGAATAAGGACAGTTTTACTTCTTTTCCAATTTGGATGCCTTTTATTTCTTCTTGTCTGATTGCTATGGCTAGCCCTTCCAGTACTATATCGAACAGGAGTGGTGTAAGTGGTCATCCCTGTCTTGTTTCTATTCTCAGGGGAAATGAGTTTAGTTTTTGTCCATTGAGTGTGATGTTGGCTGTAGGTTTGTCATATAAGGCTTTTATTATGTTGAGATATGATCCCTCTATTCCCACTTTGCTGAGAATTTTTATCAAGAAAGGGTGTTGGATTTTGTCAAATGCTTTTTCTGCATCGATTTATATGATTATGTGATTTTTGTCTATCAATTTGTTTATGTGATATATTACATTTATTGATTTACAGATATTGTATCATACTTGTATGATCTTTCTAATGTAATGCTGAATCTTATTTGCTAGAATTTTGTTGAGGATTTTAGCATCTATGTACATCAAGGATATTGGCCTGTAGTTTTGTGTGTGTTTGTGTGTGTGTGTGTGTGTGTGTGTGTGTGTGTGTGTGTGTGTCTTTATCTGGTTTTAGGATTAGGGTAATGCTGGCTTCATAGAAAGAGCTTGGAAGTGTGCCTTCCTCTTGAATTTTTTGGAATAGTCTGAGGAGGATAGGTTTTAGTTCTTCTTTGAATGCTTGGTAGAACTCCCCTGTAAATTTATCCAGACCAGGGCTTTTCTTTGCTGGAAGATTTTTGATCACTGCTTTAATTTCTTCAGTAGTTATTGGCCTATTCAGGTTTTTTTATTCTTCCTGATTGAGTTTGGGGAGCTTGTGTTTTTCTAAGAATATGTCCATTTCATCTAGGTTGTCCATTTTGTTGGAATAGAGTTGTTCATGGTATTTTTTCATAATGCTTTGTATTTCTGTGGGATCGGTTGTTACTTCACCTCTTTAATTTCTGATTTTGTTTATTTGAGTCCTCTCTCTTTGCTTCTTGGTGAGTCTGGCTAGAGGTTCATCAATCTTGTTTATCCTTTCAAAGAACCAGCTCTTGGTTTTGTTGATCTTTTGTATTGTTTTTGTTTTGTTTTGTTTTGTTTTGTTTTGTTTTGTTTTTGTCTCTATGTAATTTATTTCCACTCTGATCTTCATTATTTATTTCCTTCTGCTTATGCTGGGCTTTTCTTACTGCTCTCTTTCTATCTCTTTGAGTTGGATTGTTAGATAATTTATTACCATTTTTTCTTGTTTTTTTAGGTAAGACTGTAGAGCTATGAACTTCCCTCTCAACTGCTTTCACTGTGTCCCATAGATTTTGGATTGTTGTGTTTTCATTGCCATTTGTTGCCATTATGCTTTTTATTTCTTCTTTGACCTCTCTGGTAACACAATCATTGTTTAATAGCATGCTATTTAGCCTCCAGGTGTTTTATTTTTTCATTGTTTTTATTGAAGTTGATTTCTAATTTTATGCCATTGTGATCTGAGAAGATGCTTGATATGATTTCTATCTTATTGAATTTGAAGATACTTTGCCTGTGTCTCAATATGTGGTCTATCTTTGAAAATGACCCATGTGTGCTTGAGAAGAATGTATATTCTGTGGCTTTGGGGTAAAATGTTCTGAAGATATCAATTAATTCCATCTAATTTAGTGAGTCATTTAGGATTAATGTTTCTTTGCTGATTTTTTGTTTAGAGGATTTATCCAGTGGTGTTAGTGGGGTATTAAAGTCCCCTACTATGACTGTATTGCTTTCAATCTCTCCCTTTATATCCTCCAGAAGTTTTTTTATGTATTTGGGTGCTCCTACATTGGGTGCATATATGTTTACCAGAGTTATATCTTCTTGTTGAATTGCTCCCTTTAGTATTATGAGATGGTCTTCCTTATCTCTTGTTATGGCCTTCACTTTCAGGTCTATTTTGTCAGATATAAGTATTGCTACCCCAGCTTTCTTTTCATTTCCATTCGTCTGAAAAACCTTTTTGCATCCCTCCACCATCAGTCTGTGTGAGTCCTTTGTTCTGAGGTGGGTCTCCTATAGACAGCAGATATATGGGTCATATTTTCTTATCCACTCAGCTAGCCTATATCTTTTGATTGGGGCATTTAATCCATTTACATTTAAGGTTATTATTGGTAGGTCGCCATTTTTATTCTTTATGCCTGTGTTCCTTCTTCCCTTCCTATTTCTTCTATTTACAGCAGACCCTTTAGCATTTCTTGCATTGCTGGTTTGGTGGTAATAAACTCCCTTAGTCCTTTGTCTGTGAAGCTCCTGATTTCACCCTCAACTTTAATTGTTAGCTTTGCTGAGTACAGTATTCTTGGATTCTGACCCTGCATGACTTAATATATTTCATTCCATTCCCTTCTGGCCTGATGTGTTTCCATTGAGAAATCAGTCAATAGTCTGATGGGAGATCCCTTGTAGATAATTTTCTGTCTCTTTCTGGTAGCCTTTAAGATTCTTACTTTGTCAGTGTTTGCCAATTTAATTATAAGGTGTCCTGGTGTCGGTCTTTTTGAGTTCATCTTGTTTGGGACTCTGTGAGCTTCTTGGACTTGTGTGAGTTTTTTCTTCTTCCCAATATCAGGGAAGTTTTCTGCTATTATTTCTTCAAACAGTTTTTTATATTCCTTGCTCAGTTTCCTCTCCTTCTGGGACCCCTATTATGTGGGTGTTGTATCGTTTCTTATTGTCTCAAAGTTCCCTTAGGCTCTCCTCCTGTTTTTTAAGTTTTATTTCTAGTTGCTGCTCTACTTGGGTATTTTTTCCTACCTTGTCTTCTAGCTCACTGATGTGTTCCTCCACTTCTCCTAGTCTGCTGTTGATGCTTTCTATTGTGTTATTTATTGCAGCGATGTCATTTTTCATTTCTTCCTGGTTATTCTTCATTTCCTCTGGTTCTTACACATATTATTGAATTTGTCTTCCAACCTTTTCAGCGTCCTTACGACCATTGCTCTGAGTTCTTTCTCTGACATATTGCTTGCCTCCATTTCATTTACTTCATTTCCTGGTAATACCTTCTTTTCTTTTGTCTGGGGGCTGTGTCTTTGTTTCCCCATATTTGCTCCTCTCAGGGTATCTGGTTATGTAGCTCTGTCTCTCCTACATTGACTTAAAGGCACAAAATACAACATGACAAGACACAATATATTCACTATACCAATAACCCCAAACAAATGTGACCATCAGAAAAAGTGATATTGAGAAAAGGACAAAATGCAAAAGAGAAAGGAAAGAAGAAAAAAGAAGGGGAAAAATATATGTATTTGGGCAGACAACTCCAAAACCCATCATCTAATTCAATAAAATGCAAACGACAAACACTCCAGGTGAATCTGAGGAGGCAGAGCTTATTTCCAGAAGGTAAGGTCAAGGAATTGAATGAATGGTGAAATTTCCACAAATCAGTATAGAGGGGATAGAAAGAGAATGAGCATATAAGAAGAAAAGTGAAAAATAAAATGCAAAAAAAAGAAATACATACATCAGAAAATTTATATATATATAATATTTCCTCTTTAATCTATATATCTATGTATTCCTCTATTATTGGAAAAGGAGAAAAGAGAGTAGGTAGGTCTGAGTTGGTTATTGGAATTAATTAAGCTATTAGTAGAGGAAGAGAACAAGTGAGGAGTGAAAAAACAGAAGCAAAAAAAAAGAAAAACAAACAACAAGACAGAAAGAAAGAAAAAGGAAAAAAATTGGCTAGTGAAGAAAGAGGAGAAGTAATTAGAAGTATACATGTACTTAGAGCAGGGGAGAGGAAATTAGGAAGTAAGATCAATTTTTAACAGGGAGTAAAAAAAATATTGAGGAAAAACTAAAGCAGGAACAGTGTAAGAGAAACAGGACAAAAAAGGGGAAAAATGAGGAAGAGAGAGTTGGCAAAAAAAAAATTGAGATAGAATAAAATAATGCTAAGATAAAAATAGAATGTAGAACACTAATCCCAAAATAATATAAAATAAAATAAAGAAAAAATAAAACTTAAAAAGGTAAAATAGTACTAATAATAATTAAAAATAAAAATATAATAATAAAAAAGTAAAATCAAGTGAGAAAAAAATTTAGTTTCTTAAGTAAAAGATAAAAAATAAAAAAGTGAAGTAGTGAAGGTTGTTCACTTCCTCTACTGTTCTTCCTGGCTCATCTATTTCCTGTCAGGTAGTAAGCACAGTGTTGAAGTTCCCTGGGATCCACCACTCCTCTGTGTCATAAGCCACAACCTCGTTTTCAAGCAGGTAGGATCTCTCTGCTCACTTTGTTTCTCTGCCTGCCTTCAGTTGTATTTATACAAGAGTCTATTTCTGACAACCCCTGGGCGGTGGTGTTCCTGTATTAATTTCTGGAACTAAATGGCCCCATCTACGCTGCGTTCAGATTCTTCTTTCCCTGCTGCACTTAATACTGGGTTGGCAGAACAAACTGACCCAGAGCTGGTTTCCTGTTCATCTCTCCTTATTCTGATCCCCAGTTTCCACAAAAACAACTTTCTCCTGCCGTCTCTGTGAATGTTTTTAATTGGAAGATCCTATGTACTGGACTTAGCAAGCAAAAGCAAGGAGGTAAAAAAAAGACAAGACAAAGGAACCATGCCGACTCGTGTCTTTTCCCCCTGGCACTGTGTAGCCGATATAGAACTTCAGGCTGCCTTTCTGGAAACAGTTTCCCATGGCTGTGGGCATATGCCGGAAGCCGGTCTATCCTTGCTGCTTGACACAGTCGCTGCAGGAAAGAAACATCTGCACAGCATATGTTTCAAGGGACCTGGCATATATAGCATATTGTTCTTAATATGTTTGCTCCCCTTAGTGCCATGTGTTTTAACCAAGGTCACCTCTCTGAGAAAGGTTGTTTCCCCAGGTGGGGATTTTTCCCTGAGGTTAGGGAGGGGATACAACCCCTTAATTAAGTGCCAGGCGGGTAGTTAAGCTACATAATCTTTACTCCCTGGAATGGAGATAAGAAACGCCCTAACCTTTGTAATAGAAATTGACGGGATTAAAATCGGCTGGTATAAATACGGATGTAACAAGACAATAAACATCAGATCCTCATCAGTTCCTAACCAGAACTCTGACCAGAACTTTGGCTGGAGATCCTGGCTAGAGGTCCTGACTAGGCTGCTGATCAACTGAAGGCTGTCTTCGTGTCATTCCTTCTTCGTGGACTCCGTCCACACCTTTGGGGACCCCTGGACCCGCTGGGATTGGACCCCAGGAGGCATATATCTAGAGTCCCCTTTGGCCAGCAGCCCTTTGGACCCCCTTCCACATTCGAGGGCTACACCGACCCCAAGGGCCACTCATTTGGTGGGGCACAGTCTCCCTCTGAAATTCTAGTCCCCAATACGCGTGTTTCTTCCTCCAGCCTGGATCCCAGATCTCACCTCTCTCTAGACCAGTGGTTCTCAACCTGTGGGTTGCTAACCTGTGGGTCGCAACCCCTTTGGGGCTCAAACGACCCTTTCACAGGGGTCGCCTAGGACCATCCGAAAACACATATATAATTACATATTGTTTTTGTGATTAATCACTATGCTTTAATTATGTTCAATTTGTAACAATGAAAATATATCCTGCATATTAGATATTTACATTACGATTCATAACAGTAGCAAATTACAGTGATGAAGTAACAACGAAAATAATTTTATGGTATAGTTTATAATTTATAGTTTTACACATGT
>NW_005871071.1:3768196-3769848 GCF_000147115.1 Myotis lucifugus | reverse complement strand
CACTGAAGGGGCCAAAGAGCCGCATGTGGCTCGCGAGCCGAGGTTTGCCGACCACTGCTCTAGATGATCTCTGACCTCTCCATCCATGGATTGCCTCACCAGCTGTGTTTAATTCACCAATTCCAGGTGGATGTTATGCCATTCAGCTGTTCCTTCTATCTGCTCTGTGAGAAGGCACAGGGCCCATCTGCGTATCCAGCGCTGTTTTGTCTCCCCCTGGACAAGCTTTTGAGGTGCCTGTGGTCAGGGAGGCTGGAATCTTGGTGTTTGTGGGTTCGCAGCTGAGACAACTGGGCATTGTGGTTGTAGGGTCCTGGGAGGTATCTGAGGTCTCCCCTGTTGAAGGTAAGGCTGGGCTTCCAATCACAGCCACTCTCCCCTTCAAGATGGTGCAGTCTCTGCAGCAGAGCCGGCCACTCCGGGAGAGATTTTAGCAGTAGTAAAGACTACCCAGCCAGCAGAGCCTGGTCCGCCAGTCCCCAACAGTCCTGTGGAATATATCTGTCCCTCCCTCACACATACACACACTTCCCGCATGTCCACGCACTCACCTTTCACCCTCTCACTCACTCACTATCTTGCAGTCCCATTGGCCGCCATCTTCAGGAACCTGAAGGAACTCTTAACAGTTCTTTGCAACACATCTTGATTATGAAATGAACTTAAGAGATTTACTTGGCACAGCTACCTTTGAAAAGTGATAGATCCAGTTGTTCTGCCTATATAAACCCTAGTACAGGGTCTCCCACTTGAGGTATTCCCTTGTTTGACCATCCTGCTACTCTGTAGACTCACATGAAGCATAAAGAGCTCTGACTAGACCAGTGGTTCTCAACCTTCTGGCCCTTTAAATACAGTTCCTCATGTTGTGACCCAACCATAAAATTATTTTCGTTGCTACTTTATAACTGTAATGTTGCTATTGTTATGAATCATAATGTAAATATCTGATATGCAGGATGGTCTTAGGCGAACCCTGTGAAAGGGTCGTTCAACCGCAAAGGAGTCGCGACCCACAGGTTGACAACTGCTGGACTAGACCCTCATGGGTAGCAAGCCTGGATCGTGCTGTTCAAAGTTAGAAAAATTGTTAGTAAAGCTTAACTCCCTAGTAGAGAATCTCCCAGGGCCATTACCAAACATATTCTTGGAAAACACATAAGAAAAATCTATAATAATAAAAGCATAATATGCTAATTAGACAAGGACGTCCTTCTGGATGACTTTCTGGACGAAGCTGGGGCTGCAAGGGAAGCCTGGGTCCCAGGTGCCTGCCAGTGGCCAGAAGGAAGCCCAGGTCCTGGGTGCCAGAGGGAAGCTGGTGCCGGCAGCTGGGGAAGGAACGCCTACTCTTGCATGAATTTTGTGCATCAGCCTCTAGTGTAATAATAAAGGGAAAGATGCTGTTACCATAATGTGGAATTGAAAAATAATGGGAAGTTGGTCATTTCAATGCTGTGAGAAGATATTCCAAAATGAGTTTGAAGGATGATGAATGCAAAATATAAATGCCCTACTTCTAGTATTACTTATCAGCGAGGCTCTTACAGGATTTATGTAAATATCTATTTCTTATGCATCAGGCAGTTGTGTGAAATTACCTGTAAATGTAACTTCAGGGAGTGCTAGTCTTTCTCTCAGGAAGTGATCTG
>NW_005871071.1:3762003-3763234 GCF_000147115.1 Myotis lucifugus | reverse complement strand
AGACACATTTAAGCACTGGTAGATGCTTAATAAAATATCAGTTGATTAATGAGGACCTAAGAACTACAGTTAGAAATGTCACGTAATGATTTAAAGATCATTCTTTCATAGAACCATCGATTTTTAGAGGAGCCTTTAAGATCAGTGGATTGGATTTCACTGAGTTCACACAATTTAGTATCTTGTCAAAAAAATAAAAAGAATCAAGTGGATATTATAGTTAGAGTTAGAACTCAGGTTTGTGCACTCCAAGCCCAGTATTCTCTCCTAATTTATAAAGAAATATACAAAGTTGGCCCTAAGGAAAGAAAATGAAAGTTGTTGAATTTTATTGGTAGTGCTTTTCCAGTCTCACATAGAGTTCCCCTGTCTGTCAGACATCCCGTGCTGCCCAGGTAGATCTTGGCTTCACAGAACTTCCCATCATGATGATGCCTCAAGCACACTCCTATCACAACATGCTATTGCATTGACTCTTCAACCGCACTAAAGAGGAAATAATCTGATACATTAATGTGGGTAAAAGTGGAATCAGTAGTTAAGTTACTTTAATACAATGGCCAGTTCCTTAACCCAAAAGAATAAACTAATAATGGAGTATTTTCAATTGCTGCGGCTTCTGTAGGGGGATGAGAGGGTAACTATGTCTTATATTATGTCATACAGGTATCAACATAAACATAAGAAAGATCTAGTTTCTCATCCTGCTACTACTGGAATTTTTTAAAACCTCTCTGAGCATCATTTTCCACATGTGTGAAAAGAGCTGGTAATACCTCTTAACGCCCTCCAGCTAAAGACTAGCAGGAACACACTCGTAGTTTTAAAAGTTTAGTTTATTACCCATTGCTGAAGGGAGCATGCAGAGCAGGGTGAGCTGTGTAGTGTCTCAGTGAGAGGATGTAGTTTTTGACTCTGAAATTTTTAAAAAGAAAGTATCTAGATAATGCTTATGAGATGTAGTAGCTTTGACATACAATTCTGTGAGTGGATTCCTGATTTTGTCTTCTTTTAATATGCAATACTAAATGTTAGTATTCACAATTAATGAGACAATTGAATATGGTGGAGGTGGTGGAGGTGGAGGGGGAAGAAATGTTGCTTTTTGTTGGTTTTTGGACCCAAGTTCACTAACAGTGAAGTCACTTCATAGAAGGTGGCAGTGAGGGGGCCACCCTTGGGAGAGGAGGACGATGCTATGCTAGAACTGTGTTCCTCCAATTATTTTCTG
>NW_005871071.1:3737547-3761632 GCF_000147115.1 Myotis lucifugus | reverse complement strand
CGAATGCAGGTAAGGATTTGTGAATGTAAAATAACAATCATTACATTTATTATTACCATTATATGTATTGTTTTCTTTAAAATTTCATAAATACCATGTATAATATAAATAATACTCAATATTATAATAAATATTTATTATTATTATATTTTCTAGTTTCTTGAACTCTATTTTCTTTTATCTTCAAGCACTTCATTGGCTCCCAGTGAGCAGAGTTATGGAGCATTTAGCATATGGTAGCCATTGTGTGTGGCCTTGTACTTGGGAGAGTTTTCAAGGAGTTGCTTCATGGGTCAAGTACAGAACTGTGTAATTCCTTAATAAGTGCTTGTACCTTCACCCTTTTGACATTCTGAAATCCCTATACATGTCCAATTATTAATATTAACACTATAGCCATTTTCTCATTTAATCCTTAAAAAGACTCTGTTAAGGAGGATACTATTATTTTTTTCCTTTTGTTTTTCAGATGAAGAGATTAAGGTTTACAAAGATAAAGTAACTAGCCCAATTTCAAATGGTTATTAAATGACAAACCAGGATTCACACCCAAGACTGTTTCCTCTATACAAAAGCATCATGAGCCACTATGCTTTTTTTTTACCTTATTTAAAATTGATTTTCTTGATATATTCCTTCCATTTATATTTGGACTTATGCCCTTGTTTTACACTGATGACTAAGTGCATGAGATATATAGGCCAACCAAATTCTGCTTTCTAGTGATGGGCACACAGTTTTTGTTTTCAGAAAATTCCAAATTCAAAGCCAGGGGTGAGGTATAGTTTATATCTACATAAGGTGCTCCCACAACACATTTATCATTTTACACTAGATTTATTCTTGTTTATTGCAGGATTATGGCCTAGCACATTAAATGAGACCCAGCACTAAATTAGTTAAATATAGTAATCATTTTATTTTAGGCTCCCCTAAGAAATATTTTGTCTTCTTTATATATTGAGTGTATCCTATTTTCCAAGCAGTGTGCTAGAGACCTGGAAAGCACACTTAAGTTAATTAAGGTTGGTCTTTCAGGCCAGCATATAGGATATATGTATTATTCAGGTAGCTGTGACAGTGCTGATTGATAAATATTCAATAATTTTGTGAGGCAGTTGCTTGAAATCCGCCATATTAAGCATAGTTACACCATAAACATCTGCTAATGCTACAAGTCAAGTTTGTTGTTTTATTGTTGTTTGTTTGTTTGTTTTTTCTGTGTACGGGGGGGAGGGGGGTAGGAGTGGATGTGACCACTGAGTTTAGAAAACCTCTTCATCTGTTAAGGAAAATATAAGATCATTTACTGAGATTGGAGGGTAAGGGGGGTGAGATAGGTGGAGAGAGCTGAAGTGTTTGGAACAGCTGTTGAGGAAAGTAGGCGAGAAGAGACTGAGACCAAGGAGAATATTGCAGTTGGTACGTATAGATAGATAATTATTGGAAGATGCACTAAAATTGTAAATTGCCATATAAAGGTGGTGAAATTGTGAATTTCCCATGAGATTTATATTTTGGGTAATAAATAAAAATTGGCTGTCTCATTAAATTATGTAGAAGAGAATTGTGTGGGATAAGTTTGCCTCCGTTTAAGGTCAAATCCTTTTGCAGTTTTGCTGTTCATAATTGTATTGACTGATCTGTCAATTAATTGTTTTTAAAAATAACAATGATGCATTACATTTGTACAATGTATTATACTTTACAAAGTGCTTTTACTGTACATTATCTCTTTTTATTTGATTTCTTTTTTTTATCTCTGGTTGACATACTACTATATTTCAATTAGGTACTAGACACTTTGAAGGAAGACTCATATAAATGCAAATATAAGTTTATCTCTGATGACTTTGAGACAAATATTCAGGACAATTTGTACCTATTTAAGAAATAGTGTGTGTGTTTTTTAAGACAATATATGTGGGTTTACACAATAGGGCAATAAAAAGTATTTATAGGTTAGTGACAAAACTTAATTATGAATTGTCTCTGTATCTCTGAACTAAACAAATCAAAGTTGAATTATTTTCTTCAGATCAAAAATATAAAAGTAGGACTTTTAAAAAGTTATACATATAGGATGTCCTCCCAAACTGTATACATACACTTTGGGTAATTATAAAGGGAGTTTTTATTAAAATACACTTTATTTTCAGAATTGAGCTATCAGCTGTTAAGGTGTGTATACATTTTGGGGGGACATCTTGCATATTTCCTAGAAATAACAGATAAAAGGCTTTAATATAAGTCTCTGCTAACTTATTCTCTTAGCCTGTCATTTTCACAAGTTGTGGATCTATTGTCTGTACAAGTTAGAGATTTTCTACTCCAACATCAAGAGTATTTTTGAATGTGATGCTTTCCTAATTAATTCAAGGAGCAATTGTTAAGTACAGAGATTTGATTTCTTTAAATGAAACATCTCTTGACATTCCAGCCTTGAATTTAATAGTGTTTACTTGAATGAGCATTTATTATGTGGTGGTGGTCAGCTGGCTCTTCCTAAATTTAGAAAAAAAACAAAACACTTCCAAAATATATTTAACTCTTGGGGACTTTAATACTTTTTCCTGGAGCTGTTGGGAAACACTCATTATCACAAAGATAATCAATCGTTGCTCAGAGTATTGGAGGGAGTCAACATTTTTATGATACTTCTCTTTGAACATTCTTAGAATGGCCTTTGCAAACCAAACATTTGGGACACTTTTAATCTTGTAGGTAACTTTTCAAGCCATCACTGTTCTTTCTATTTAATAACTATTCCAGTTCTTATAAAATCTGCTCGTTGAATAATCCTGTTATTGGTGGGGTGCCCTCTCTGTCCCCACCTATTACTGGTAAAAGTGGAGCTCTTGGCGTGCCACGGGGAAAATAATTTCCTGAGGCCCCCATCGGAGGATGAAGTACCATGGAAAGCTTTATTGGTGTAAAACTAAGAGGGTTCCCCTCCAAGGTCCCATCTCCCTTTGTCTCCCCGTGGAAAAAGCCCAGCGGTGTCTTCACAGGGCAAGGATTCAAGCCACTGCCCCGAGTTTCCGCTCCATGTTCCAGCACAGTCCAGCCAGCATCTGGCCAGCGTAGCTCCTGTTCCCAGCTGCAGTCCATCGTGTGGGGTCCACATGGCTGGGGCGTGCATGGGCAAGTGTGGGTTACAGAGCAAGTGAGAAGCAGAAGAGCAAGAGCAAACAAACAAGAGAAACACAATTCTTGGGGATTAAAACTGGGAGCCTAACCAAACAACCCTTCAGGATTTTGTGTGCTTGCAGTGGCTCCACTCCCCTAGTCAGTTGTCTTTCTCCCAGCTTTCACTGGCTGACACGCATCTGTCATATGTCACCTTGACTTCACTGCACACGTGCCCATCTTCCCCTTTGTTGGACCCCTATCCCCAGTGATTTACAGGGAATAGACCTGTGGTTCCCTAGGGGGTGTGTAAAACTAAAGCTTCCTGGTGAAGCTGCCCAGAGGACTATGTTTACAATGTCTGCCCTTTCCTTTGCTCTCTTTCTATTATTAATATTAACTAGCTAGTTGCAGTGGTGACAATTGCAGCTGGTGTTTAGTCTAGCCTAAGTTAATTTTGCTGTGTAAGAATTATGTGCTGTGAAGTTATGCCAACGTAAGCAACATCCAAACCTGTAAGAATTTTTATACGTTTATTTGAGGCAAACTCATGATAATTGCCAGGAAGCAAAACCTCATGGGACTGAGAAAATGCTCCAGAAAATGACACTTGTGCATCTTATTTTATGCATTACAATCAAAAGAGGAGGCATAAGTGGGTTACATGAAATCTATTAGTGAGAGATTAGGGAGGCAGGAGAAAGTAAAGTGAGGGACAGGAGGAAACCTCTGGGATTGGATAAAAAGTAAGATGATAGACACATTTATTTTACACAGGGGGGTGCAGGAAAGTTAACAGTTAACAATTAACACAGTAACAATAAGAATGAGGGGATGTGTGTTCTATGCTCTGGTACAATGATTGTGCTTTAAGGGGAAATTACTTTGTTGGTACAAAGACATGTTTATCAGGTATGTTATCCTAGATCAGGGGTGGGCAAACTTTTTGACTGGAGGACCACAATGGGTTCTTAAACTGGACCGGAGGGCCGGAACAAAAGCATGGATGGAGTGTTTGTGTGAACTAATATAAATTCAAAGTAAACATCATTACATAAAAGGGTACGGTCTTTTTTTTTTTTTTTTTTTTTAGTTTTATTCATTTCTAACGGGCGGATCTGGCCCGTGGGCCGTAGTTTGCCCACAGCTGTCCTAGATGCAAAAACAGGACAGACTAGATAGATAAGTTAAGACTGACTTTTGTTAGGGAAAAATACTGCCCTAGGACATGACTACTGCCATGAATTGCTTTTAAAAGAGTGTTAATTTCAGACCATCCTATGTGGTTACTTTAGGTCTCTGAGTTTGTAAAGCAGCCATGCAGGCCTTCCCTGAGCTTGTCAGGTTTAGTATGTGGCCCCTTTTAGTCCACAGTTATTGATAAATTATAAAAATGCTTAATTGCTTAATGGTACATAATGTACAAATGTGTAGCTGTTCGAGGGCATGTTTTAACAGAGGACTAGGGCATTTAGAATGGCAAATTACTTTAAATGGAATGCACTAATTTATAGTACTTTTTTAAAAAATGTGACTTGTCCTCAAAGGTTCTTTTGTGTGTTTTTATAATATTATTATTAAAGATAATGACTAGGAATCTGTTGTTTCTAGTAGTACAATGCACCTCTCTTTTAACTGTCTCTAATTACACCTTGATTATTATTAACAAATTTTTCCACTTTAGTGAATAAATGTTATACTTTCAAATTAATAAAGATTTTCACTAAATGACCGCTGTCAAATTGTATATGAATTTATAAAAAGGAAAGTTAGTAGTTGACCTTTTCTCTTTTAGCTTCTATACTTAAATTGGCTTAAGATTCACAGAATTCGATTGAAAAAAGATTACTGAGGCTATCCTTTTAGAAGGAATTGTGCAGATAATTTATCCCATTTAATCTTAACATTTTATGAAATACTGTATGAGTATACCTATTTTCAGAAATATAATATTTCAAAAAATCTAATACACATTGGGAATCCTTAGTCAGGTAGAGGAATATTGGAACAATTACGAGCTATGAACACAAGTTTCTTATTCTTTTCACTACATCTTAATTGCTTCTGTGCCAAAAAAATATTTGTTTTCAGCAGTGGCAGTTCCTATAGATGGGCTTTTGCTCTCTCACTTCAAACTCACTAAAAAACTATGAGAGTTGAAATCATGGTTCACTAGTTATTTGTTCTGTAATACTGAGCAACCCAGAGGCTAGACAAAGCATGGAAAATATCTGTCTGGTAATTGGAAAAGGTGAGGGATCCAAGAATGAACTATTGGAAATACTTCACTGCCAGAGGATTTGTGTTAAAAACGAAAAAAAAAGCCCAGAAATTTGAGATCAATCATAAAAAAACACACAATGTCCTAGAAAAATAAAAGTTTTGAGTGGAAAGTGAGAATTCAGTCTGTTCAAAACCATGGCCTTATTATAGAATAATAAGTCAAGTCTATGGTCTCTTCGATACTTCAGAGGTTTTCTAGCCTAGTGCTTTTCAAATCTTTTTTAAACAGCAGAATCACTTTCATTTCAAGTATAATCTTACTCTGTATTTCAAAATACAACAAATAGTGGTGGTTTTTAATTTATAAGAAAAAATTAATCATTTAGTTATGATAAATTCCATCAACAAAAATATTAGACACTTTGGATGGACACAAGTATTTGACATATTGATTTTGAGTGACGTTTGCCATATATATTTCCCAATTTGACTTGGTTATCCATTTAGTAGATGCGTGCAGTATATAATACATTTGATTATGTTCATTCTTTTGAGGGTTTTGCAAATTTGTTTCTGAAAACTCAAACCAAATATTTGCACAAGCCCTGATTTAGTCCAATAATACAAGTGAGAAAACTAGGGCTCACTGAGGTGCATTCACTTGCCAAAAACACAAGTCCTGAATCTCAGCACTCTGACCTGTACTCCTATTGTCCAAAAAAGCCGCTCTGACTCCTCAGCATAAAAGCATTCATTCATTCTCATGTTCCTCCTCCTTTTCCTCCCTTTCTTGGGCCGTCTCAAAGTAAGCAGACATGCGTTTACACCACCATTGATTTTTCCATTGTAGGAGCAGCGGAGAAGAGTTCTAAGCATGGTGCGGAAGACAAGACTCAGACTATTATTTCAGCTATGAAAGAAAGAATGAAGATCAGGGAAAAAAACAGGCCAGAGGTTTTTGAAGTAATTCAAGAAATGTTTCAGATTTCTAAAGAGGATTTTGTTCAGTACACAAAGGCAGCCAAACAGAGTGTATTGGATGGGACATCTAAGTGGTCAGCAAAAATAACCATTACAGGTAAAAATAAGTCTTTAGAATTTGTATTCAGCATCGAGTTTTTATGTCTTGGGAATCACTGCTTAAAATAATTGCAGATAAAATAAATATAATTTTCAATCTTGTCAATATTGACAAGAAGTCTAATTGGTACTTCAAATTTCTAAAATATATAATGGATAACTGAAGTGCTGTCTTGTCCTATCTGTGTCTTGTTTAATCAAAAGCTGTGTCTTGGTCTAATCGAAAGCTCTTCCAGCGGAAGAAGGTTCTGTTTTACAATAGACCCATCAATATCCTGCACTTTACAAGAGATTATTAGCTTGGTTGCTTCCTGCAAAAAATAAATTGCAAGAGTACCCAATAATCTCCTCAGTCAGTTTTTCTTAATAGAAAACAAATAACATTTTACTTACTCCTGGATCAATAACTCTCATCCATTTGATCTTTGAGTCAAGAAAATTTGAGTTTAGTGATATCTAGTAATTTGAACTTCTGAGGTTGCTTGTAACATTAACATTAGGTGTGTTATTTATTATGTTAAGATTTACCAAGGCTCTTAACTTACTGATAGAGTATTTACAAGGTAGAATAAAGATAATTCTTTCATTGGGTTGAGTTGATCTGTACTGACAGCAAACTCATAAATAAATAAGTAATTTTAAATTATAGGCCTTTGAATTATGTTGTGGAAATTTTTGCATATTATATGTGCATGGTTATTTCTCTACACATGTATATAGATAGATAGATAGATAGATAGATAGATAGATGATAGATAGATAGATATAGAGATGATATATAGATATATAGATATATAGATATATAGATATATAGATATATAGATATGCCTAACTGACTGCTCGACTGGTCGGTATGATATGCACTGACCAACAGGGGGCAGAGCTCAATGCAGGAGCTGCCCCCTGGTGGTCATTGTGCTCCCACAGCGGGAGTGCTGCTCAGCCAGAAGCCCAGCTCAAGGCTGTGAGTGCAGCTGTGGCATCATGAGCCTCTCCAGCCTCCATGGCAGCGCTACCTATTGGCACAGCGGCAGGCACAGCAGGGCCCAGATGAGTGGGAGCAGCGCAGCGCCTGGTCCTGGCTCAGGCTCCTCCTCAGCTGCCTACCACTTTGCCCACTACTACATCCCTCCAGGATGTCGGACTGCCGTTTTGGCCTGATCCCCGCAGGCAGGCCCCCAGATTGCGAGAGGGCGCAGGCCAGGCTGAGGGGCCCCACCAGTGCACGAATCCGTGTACCGGGCCTCTAATAGATATATTTTACTATTTACTACAGGCAAAAGCATATTAGTCCAAAAGAAGATTTTAATGTACAGTGTATTCATAATTTTATGAAACATTTTTTTAAAGTCCTGCTGCTCATAAGAATAAAAGCAATGGGGATGCATCTTCAAAACCAGGGGCAAAGTGATAGAAAAGTTTCCTTCATTATTGTTTCTGGGGAAACCTTTATATTAAAATGTTTGTTTTTGTTATTTCAGTGGTTTCTGCACAAGGGTTGCAGGCAAAAGACAAAACGGGGTCCAGTGATCCATATGTTACAGTTCAAGTTGGAAAGAACAAAAGAAGAACTAAAACCATTTTTGGAAATTTGAATCCAGTATGGGATGAGAAGTTTTATTTGTGAGTATATAATGTGAAACTATTACAAATAATATAATATTTGAGTATACATGTGAGACAGGCATGCAAGATATATAAGCAGTTATCTCATGTTGACAGTATTTATGCAAATTACAAAAAGAATAAAACTAATGTTATGAACTTGCTTAATATTCTCATGATATTTATTATTTATTGTACAGCTTTGGAAGCAAGTAGTAAGAAGAATATTTCAAATAAGAAAATCTGACAGGGTTTGGGTGACTTTGCAGGGAAAAAAAAAGATTACAACCTTATCTGTAACAGGTTGACCTAACAGCTAGGAATTACAGGCTCGATTCAACAATACTTTGACATCTGAAGATTTATGGCTAAAGACAATGAGAGACTTTGGATAACACCTGGCCCGTCGCATCTATACCAGGCTGTGCTGATGAAATGGTTGCTCATAACTTTTACAACCTCTCATTTTCCCAGGTCATTTATTTTTAAATCTCCTATGTCTTGTACCAAACAGCAAGAAATCATTTTTTCTCTCTCAAGGATTCTTTTCTTTTTACAACTCCTTCTTGAAGAGACCTAAAATGAATTCCAATAATCATTTGGTAGAAACAAAAGTCCCTAGTCATGAATACAAAGGCAGTCCTTTTTTTTTTTTTCCTACTCTCTTTGTTAATAGTTTCAACAGGGATCTCATTAGCATGCTAAGTAAGCAAACCCAACACAAACAGCTTATTTGGGAATGTGGGCAATAGTGTGTAAGAGATATAGAGCATCTTGCGTATAGAGGCTGATAAGAAATGGGTTTGGAAAATCCGTTGAGACCAAACAACAGAGGAGACCATAGACTGAGTTAAGGGAGTTGGATTGTTTCTCCCTTAAAGTCTGATGGAAGAAACTATTTTAATATATTTTAATTGAATTTATTGGGAACACTTTGGTTTTAGGTGTACAATTCCATAGTACATCCTCTGCATATTGTGTTTTCACCATCTCAAGTCCTTTCATCACCATTTACCCACTGATCTCCCCTTTATTCTCTTCGACCTCCCCCCACCTGCTTTCCCTCTGGTAATCACCATTTTGTTGTCTGTGTCTAAAAGTTTTGGGGGGGGTTTTGTTTGTTTGTTTGTCTTGTTTAATCCCTTCACCTTTTCACCCATCCCTGCAACCCACCTTCCTCTGACAGCTGTCAGTCTGTTTTCTGTCTAATAGTCTGTTTCTGTTTTGTTAGTTTATTTTGTTCATTAGATTCCACGTATAAGCGAGATCATATGGTACTTGTCTTTCTCTGACTGGCTTGTTTCACTTCGTATTTTGCTTTTTAACAGAAGACAAGAAACTAATCACTAGACATGAATTCAAATTCCTAAGGCAGTCAAGTAAATGAATAAGACAAGATAACAGCAACAAAGGGGAGGGACAGGGACTGTGGCAAGCTTGACAGCGGGTGACTGATAGAAAAGGGACAGCTTCTGTCACAGCACAGTCCAGCAGATGCAGTGCACCTAGAGCTTTCTCAGGAGAAGCTGGAAGTTTTAAAGTTTAAAAATAGCTTGATTAAGGTATAACTGACAAAGCATAAAATCTGCATATTTAAAGTCTACAAGTTTACATTTTGATTTATGTATACCTCCATGAAGTCATCACCACAGACAAGATGATAAGCATACCCACCCCCTCAAAAAGCTTCTCATGACCTGAGGCCATCACTGAATTCCCCCCACCCCCCAAGCCAAGGCAGTCACTGACCTGCTTTCCCATGCTATCCGGAATTTTTCATTTTCTAGAATTCTATACAAATAGGCAATTCAGTATGCACTCTTTTGTGTGGTTCCACTCAGCAGTTATTTTGAGATCCATCCATGGTGTAGGGTTTAGGAGCAGTTAGTTTTTTATTGCTAGGCAGCATTTTGTTATATCAAAATATCATAGTTTATACATTCATCGTATGATGGCTATTTGGGCCGTTACTAATCTTTAGCTGTTAAAAATAAAGCAGTTAAAAACACTTGTGCATACATATGTGTATGGACATATGTTTACATCTCTCTTGAATAAATACCTAAGAGTAGGATAGCTGGACATATAATAGGAATATGTTTAATTTTTAAGACACTTTCTCAAGTGGTTTCACCATTTTACATTTCCACTACCACTATATGGGGATTCTAGATCATAAAAATCTGCCCAACACTTAATAAGACCAGTTTTAAATTTTAGTCATTCTAATATGTGTGTAGCGGCATCTTACAGTGATTTTATCTTGCATTACTCTAATGGCTAATGACTTTAAGCATCTTTTCATGTGCTATCCTTTATCTTTTTTAGTTAAGTGCTGTTCAAATATTATACCAATTTTTGGTTTTGCATTTGTATAAATGTTATAGTTTCATGTTTTATATTTAGGTCTATGATACCTTTTGATGTAATTTGTGAATATAGTATAAGTTATAGGCTCAATCTCATCAATTTTTTTATGGACATTAAAAAGTACTATCTTTTTGAGCGTCGGCCTGCGGACTGAAAGGTCCCAGGTTCGATTCCTGTCAAGGGCATGTACCTGGGTTGTGGGCACATCCCCAGTGGGGAGTGTGCAGGGGGCAGCTGATCGATGTTTCTCTCTCATCGATGTTTCTAACTCTCTATCTCTCTCCCTTCCTCTCTGTAAAAAATCAATAAAATATATTAAAAAAAAGTACTATCTTTTCTCTGCTAAATTGCTTTTGTACATTTAATGAAATTCATCTCTCTCTATATGTGTGTATCTATTTCTGAATTACCTATTATCTTCCATTGATGTATTTATCCATCTGTATGCCAATACCACAAGGTCTTGATTACTACAGTTTTACTTTATGTCTCAAAATCAGGTAATGTTATTCCTCCAACTTTTTCAAAGTTATTTTAGCTATTTTAGAACCTTTGAATTATTTTCATATGAATTTTATAATAGACTTACCATTTTTCACACACATGCATTCAAAAAAGCCTGATATAATTTTGATTGCCCTATATCCCTGGCTAAGATTTTCAGCATGATGCTAAATGAAAGTGATAAGACCAGACATCCTGGCCTTGTTCCCAACCTTAGATGGGAAACATTCTTGATTAACTATGATATTAGCTGTAGGTTTATTGTAGATGCCATTTATCCAGTTAAGACAGCCATCTTCTATTGCCAATACACCAAGATTTTTGTTCAGAAATGGATTTTATATTTTATCTGAAGCTTTTACTACATCTATTGAAAAGATCATATGATTCTGAATGCCATTTTAAAACTTTACTCTGAAGATATTGCTCCAGTGTCTTTATTGAATTATTTTCTTGTTTTGATAAAAAAATCTGTGGTGCTCATTTTTGTTCCTCTGTACATGTCTTTATTTTTTCCTCTACTTGGTTTCTTAAAAATTAAATTTATTGGGGTAACATTAGTTCATAAAATTATTTGTTTAAAGTGTATAATTTGCCAAAACCGGTTTGGCTCAGTGGATAGAGCGTCGGCCTGCGGACTGAGGGGTCCCAGGTTCGATTCCGGTCAAGGGCATGTACCTTGGTTGCGGGTGCATCCCCAGTGGGAGATGTGCAGGAGGCAGCTGATCGATGTTTCTCTCTCATCCATGTTTCTGACTCTCTATCTCTCTCCCTTCCTCTCTGTGAAAAATCAATAAAATATATTTTTTTAAAAAAGTGTATGATTCTATGATATGTCATCTGTATATTTTATTGTGTGTCCACCCTCCAAAGTCAAATCTTCTTCCATCACCATATATTTGACCCTCTTTGCCCTTTAACACCCTCAGTTTATGACTTTGTTTTCTTTATTCATTTGCACAACTTAATTATGGTGTGCCATGGTGTAGTTTTCTTTATGTTTTTGTGCTTAAGGTTTGTTGAGCTACTTGAAACTGTAGGTCGGCTGTTTTCTTCAAATTTGAAAAACTTTTGGCCATTATTTCTTTAAATATTCTTTCTGCCCCTACCTTTTGGAGATTCCACATGACCTCTTAAGGTTGCCCCACAACCCAAATGGTTTCTCTCTCTCTCTCTCTCCCCCTCTCCCTCCTTCTCTCTTTCTCTGTATTTCACTTTGGATTATTTTTATTGCTATGTGTTTAAATTTAGTAACTTTTAATTTTGTAATATCTGATCTATTAATTCAAGCCACTGTATTTTCACCTCATATATTTTATTTTCTATCTAGGGAAATTCAAATTGGATTTTTGCATTTTCCATGTCTCCACATAGCATTCTTCTTTTTATTAAGACTATTTTTTGAGAGGAATATTAAGTTCACAGATACATTGGGGGGAAGGTATAGTTATTTCCAATACACCTCCTACCCCCACATCTGCATAGCCTTCCCCCACCTGAGTGGTGCATTTGTTACAACTGATGCATCTACATCATTATCGCTCAAAGCCCATCGTTTACATTTTTGTTCACTCTTGGTGTACATTCTATGGGTTTGAACAAATATATAATTACATGTATTCATCATTATGGTATTTTAACTGCCTTAAAAGTCCTCTGTGCTTGACCTATTCATCCCTTCTCCCTCCCATGGCAACCACTGATTGTTTTACTGTCCCTGGATTACAAACAAATATTTGGTAATACGCAGTTACAATCGGCCCGAGTTTACACGTTTCCCGCACTCCACCGCAAATCTATATGAACCGAGTTAAAGACGGCTCCCGCGGAGTACGCGCAATTCACGCGAGCTGACTTAACTCGTTTCCAGTATTTTGGATCCACAGTTAGGAATCCTCTGTGCTTGACCTATTCATAGGAATAAAAAATTACTGGCTTTGATCCATGATGGGTTCAATTAGCAGATGTGAAATCCACTGATAAGAAGAGCCAATAGTATTTATTGGAAAAATATCTGCATACTAGAGGCCTGGTGCATGAAATTCATGCACTGGGCGGGGGGGGGGGAGGGGTGTCCCTCAGCCCAGCCTACACCCTCTTCAATCTGGGACCCCTTGGGGGCAGTCAGACATCCCTTTCACTATCTGTGACTGCTGGCTCCCAACCGCTTGCCTTGCCTGCCTGCCTGATTGCCCCTAACTGCTTCTGCCTGCCAACCTGATAGCCCCCTAACCACTCCCCTGCCAGCCTGATTGACGCCTAACTGCTCCCCTGCCAGCCTGGTCACCCCCAACTGCCCTCCCCTGCTGGCCTGATTGCCCACAACTGCCTTCCCCTGCTGGCCATCTTGTGGCTGTGGGCGCCGTCATTTTTGAGGGCAGGGCAGTCAATTAGTATATTACCTTCTTATTGGCTGTGGGCACCGCCATCTTTGAGGGCAGTATAGTCAATTAGCATTTTCCCTGCTTATTGGCTGTGAGCGCTGCCATCTTTGTGACGGTGTGAGGGTCAGTTAGCATATTCCCTCATTATTAGATCGGATAAGTGAATCTTTGCATTTCAAACCTATGTTGTCACTAAGGTCAACTGCAGTTGGACTCAGACAGCCTTTTCAGATTGGCGTCTTTCACTCAGTAATATGCATTTAAGCTTCCTCCATGTCTTTGTGTGGCTTGATATCTGATTTCTTTTTATCACTAAACTAGAGTCCTGGTGAACAAATACATGCACGGTTGGGGTCCCTCAGACTGGCCGGCAATTGGAGCTGATTGGGGACATCTCACCCAGTCCTGTTCCTGATCAGGGCCGTTCAGGGCAGCAGGCCAGGGGCAGGGGGAAACTGCGGGAGGTTGGCTGTGGGAGCACACTGACCACCAGGGGGAGCTCCTGCGTTGAATGTCTGCCCCCTGGTGGTCAGTGCACGCCATAGCGACTGGTTGTTCTACCGTTGGGTCAATTTGCATATTAGCTTTTTATTATATAGGCTAATATTCCATTGTGTAGATTATCTGTCCATTCTCCTACTGAAGGGTATCTTGGTTGCTTCCAGGTTTTGGCATTTATAAATAAAGCTTCTATAAGCATCCACATGCAGGTTTTTGTGCGGACATGTTTTCAACTCCTTTGCATAAATACCAAGAAGCATGATTGTTGGATCTTATGACTAGAGTATGTTTTGTTTTATAGAAGCTGCCAAATTGTCCTCCAGAATAGCTGTATCACTTTGCTCTATCATAAGCAATGAATAAGAATTTCTGTTGCTTCATATCTTCTCTAGCATTAGGTGTTGACAGTTCTGGATTTTGCATTCTAATAGCTGTGTAGTGATAGCTCATTGTTGTTTTAACTTACATTTTGCTGATGACATATGTTGTGGAGCATCTTTTCGTATGCTATTTGCTATCTGTATATCTTCTTTGGTGAAGTGTCTTTTAAAAATTTTGGCCCATTTTTAATCAGGTTGTTTCTCATTGTTGAGTTTTACGAGTTCTTTGAATGTTTTGGATAAGAATCATTTATTACATGTGCCTTTTGAAACTGTTTACTCCCCATCTGTGGCTTATCTTCTCATTCCCTTGACATTTTCTTTCTCTACTTAATTCTTTGAATGCATACAAGACTTTTTTTTTTCATCTCTATTGTTGAAAGTATTACTTAGATTTTCCTTTTCCCTCCATTAACCTCTTCCAGCCCACTCCCATCTCCTGGCATACCCTCACCACCCCATTGTCTGTCTCTATAGGTTATGCATACATGCATACAAGTTCATTGGTTTATCTCTTCCCACCCACCCTCCTCTGCCTTCTCTATGAGGTTCAACATGCAAAACTTTTAATAACTGCTTTATTGTCCTGGACTGCCAATTCTAGTGTCTCTATCCATTCTTGGTCAGTTTTGATTGATATATATTTTTCTTCTCATTATGTGTCATATTCTTATGCTACTTTATATGCCTGGTAATTTTATATTGAATGACAGACATTGCAAATATTGCCTTGATGGTGGCTGGGTATTTTTGGCATCCTATGCATATTCTTGAGCTTTGTTCTGGGACTACACAGAAATAGTTTGATTCTTTAAAACTTGCTTTTGAAGTTTGTTAAGTGGGAATGAAATAGTGCTTTTAAAAAAAGGAAAATTATTCCTCAGTACGAACCAAGACTCTTCTGAGTCTACAAACTCATGAATGACAAGATTTTCTAGTTTGCCGAGTAGAAACAAGCACTATGTCTGGCCTTTGGGAATGCTGAGTACTGTTATATGCAGTTCATTTCCATGCCTCTTAACCTGGCCTTGGATAGTTTCACCACATACATATACTTATCACTGCTCAGATGATTGTTCAAGATGAACCCTCTGGCCTGGCTGGTGTGGCTCAGTTGGTTGAATATCATCCCATGCACCAAGAGGTTCAATTCTCGGTCAGGACACATGCCCAAATTTGGGCTCTGTTTCCATCTCTCTCTCCCTCTCCCTTCTTCTCTCTCTAAAATAAATAAAAACATATTAAAACTTTAAAAAAAGATGAAGTTTCTGCAGCTTGTTAGAGTTTTTCAGCTCTCTTCCGTTTGATAGTATTCCCTGTGACCTCTAGTGCCTTTGTCTTCTCAGATTTTCAGCTCTGTCTTTTCAACTCAGAGAGTTCAACGGGTTCCATCTGGGTTCCCTCTCCTCAAAGTGCCTAGAAATTCTCTCGACAGTAAGCTGAAGTAATGAATAGAAAGGCTCACCTTATTAGTTTTTATCTCCTTGTTATTACTGTCCTTCATTGACAGATCCCCAGTATATTTAAAGCCATTGTTTGATATATTCGGTTCACTTCTTGATTTTTCATATGGGAGAAATCTCTAGTCCCTATTATTCCATCTTGACTACAATAGAAAATATTGAAATCTGAATTTAATTGATAAGCAAAACAAAACAGTATGAGAACCAACATGTATATGAAAACAACACACAACTTCTGGAGATAGTTGATACATAGATTGAAGGTTGAAACTGTAAAATAAAGCATCCACCCCAAAAAATGCAGTAGTACAAATATCTATTCTATTTTTTTTAATCCTGCAAAGGGTTCTTGAGAAATCAGCTGAATAAGTGCATGTGAGGCAAGACCAAGATAACTACTACCAAAAAGAATTAGATATGACAGTACCCAGTGCTCATTTCAGGGCAAGAATAGTGTTTGTTCCCACCAGACAGGCTGTATTCTACATTCTAATTGGCAGTTTTCCTTTTGCTAGAAAGCATCATCTACACGGTCAATAACAATGTACCTATTTTTAAACAGAATTACTTTCAAAGAAAAAGAATTCTAATTTAAAACTATTGCACTCTTTCATCCAGTCGCCTCCCCCGTCCCCCTTTCCTCTGACAGCTGTCAGTCTGTTCCATGTATACATGCCTCTGGTTCTATTTTGGTCATTAATTTTGTTCATTAGTTTCCATAGATAAGTTAGATTATATGGTATTTAGCTCTCTCTGTCTGGCTTATTTCTCTTAGCCAAATATCATATATACATAGCATGGACACAGACAATAGTGTAGTGATGGCCGGGGAGAGAGGGGTGAAGGCATACAATATAATAAATTACATGAAAAATGGGTGGAGGTGGGTAAAGGAGGGGGTTGGGGAACATCTGTAATAATGTCATAAATAAATAAATAAATCAACTGCACTACTGTGAATGTTATATATATATGATTTGCATAATTATAATATTTTTTACTTTATTGACAAAATATTATCTTTAAGGGAAGTTACGCTCACAATTATCTTCTATTTGTTTTTAGAATTTTAACATGAATGCCTAAATTTTCAACAGTAATTCTCTTTGTTGCTAGTTTTCTGAACTACAAGATTCCATTTTTAGTACTGAGGTTTTATATCACTGTGGTTCCAGTAATACTATCTTGAGTTTTCATTTTACAATGAAAATGGCATGACAGTTGCAAACCCCTCTTCCATTATAAAGGGTTTTCTTTTGCAGGAGGAAATAAATTCATAGTGAATTTACGTGCAGATTTATAAAAATGCATACATATCCCGGATGAACTCATCCATGCCTCCCATTGCCTTGACAGTTCTGCCCTGTGAACTGGAGTGTAAAAGCGTGTCCCAACATTCTGAAAATAGAGTGTTTTATTAATAGTATGGCTTTAATTTGCATTTGGGGCAGTTCACTTTAGCTCTTCTAATATGAAAAATTGCGATAATAATACAAGATTGTTGTGTTTGTTGAGATAATGTCTATAGATCTCATGGCACTTGATAAGCATTAAACATACTAGTTGTATTATTATCATTATTAGACATCAGTAGCACAATCCCATCCTTTATGCTGAGATTCTATACTTTAACGCAAACCTGGCAGTATTACTTTCATTTCAAAAAAGTTCCAACCTGAATAGTGAGACTGAGAGAAGACCAATGAACAAAGTGCTGTTAAAAAACAATGCTGCTGATATAAGATTTAGATAATAGTGTAGGCAAAGGATCTGAGAGATTGTTTTATCCAACTCCCTCATTTTAATGATGAGAAAATAGAAACTCAGGAATAGAAAGCAACTGCCTGTTGTGAAGCCACAAATAAGATACAGGTAGAAATAAAGAAGTGTATTTTTTTCCTGCATCCAAACTCTTCCCTTGGAAAAAGTGCCTTTGGTTTGAACAAGGCAGGTAATCACAAAGCTGGTAATAAAAATGAAGTGATTTCTTAATTTTTTATGTTTGAAAGCTTAATTACCTCCCCACCCCCCACAATTGCACTTTGATGCTCTCAAGAGTTCATGCTAAGTAATTTCTATTTTAATTTGATCTCACTCACCAATGGTTAAAAAAAGTAGCTTGACATTTTAATCTTCACAAACTATGAATGTTGTGTGATTCTAAAAGGGGTACTCTGGAGAGCATTTGCAGAGAATGGAGGCGTGACCAATTAAGCCTTTGAAGAAATATGGGTTAAGAGGCATTGTAAACTCATGTAATTTTTAATATATCACTAGGATTAATTAAGATAATGTATATGAAAGTGCTTAGTATTACACAAATCTAAGGGGCTTGTTATCTTGCTCTTTGGTCCTAGTAAGTTATATATTTGATCATTCCATAATTAATTTGATTTTATTTTCCTGTGTGCGGTTAATTAAATATTTTATGCTTATCATATATCATTCATTCCCTCAGGAGGAAAGGAAGTAAGTTTCTTCCTGTGGGTTCTAAAGAGAAAATGGCAGTGTAGTCAGCCCGTTTTAATAAGAAATGTTGTGTTAGGGACTTACGATTTATGTATATATTGATTGATAGTATGTTTTGTAAGGAACTCGATAGTTGACTCTTGGTGCTTTATTTTTGCTAATTTCTGAAATAAAAACAAAAGTTCATGCTGACTCTTACCTAGAGGGGATGTAGGTCATGACTGCAATAGCAGACATGTGTCGATTATTCTTTTAAAATTGGTATTACGCATTGAAGTAAAGAATGATTTTAAAAACGGAAAGTCTAGTTAACACAGCGCCTGTGGGAGGAGTGCAAACATGCCCTTATTTATTTAGACATGTACGTTCTACTTATGTAACTGACTGGGCAGCCAGCTCCACTTGCTTAGTGGGGTATCAGTTCAATTCCACCCACATTTTCTGAGTGTCCATTGTATGCAAAGCACTGTACTAGGTCCATAGAAAGTACTGACTTGAAGAGCGACTTCATGTTATACCAAAAAGCTACCTGGCCTGCAAGTTTATAAACCCAAGTTCCAGATTGTTCAGGATCTAACATGTTTCTTTTTCTTTTTTAAAATATATTTTATTGATTTTTTACAGAAATAGATAGTTAGGGATAGAGATAGGGATAGAGAGTTAGAAACATCAATGAGAGAGAAACATCCATCAGCTGCCTCCTGCACACTCCCTACTGGGGATGTGCCCACAACCAAGGTACATGCCCTTGACTGGAATCGAACCTGGGACCCTTCAGTCCACAGGCCGATGCTCTATCCACTGAACCAAACCGGTTAGGGCCTAACATGTTTCTTGATTCCAGGAAACCCCTTAAGTTATGTGAATCTCATTTTTACAGTGGACAATGTGCAAAAAGAATACTGTCCATTTTGACTCAGTGACGGCATTGTTAAGAGGCAGTGTGCATGGAAGCTCTTTTAACACATAAGCTCCAGAAATTCATAATGCCATTGTGTAGAGGGCTGTAATTGCCCCAGCCCTTTGGAGCGTATGGTAGCTGCGTTCATTTCACAGCTACCCAGATGTGGTGGCATGTAGAGTGCCTCAGGCCCATGGCTCGCCACCATGCCATGTGCAGCTGGGCCCAAAGCTGAGTATAAATTAAGCCTAAACTAAGCTTCCTAGGAGATAGCTTATTTAAATACTACAATTGAACTCAAATATCTTCATTGCACTGCAGATTAATATTTTAAAATGACAGCCGGAATGTAATCAAGGGTTTGATTTATCGCCTGTCTCTCCAGCACTGGCTTTTCCTGGGCTACGTGGGAAGGGAGCATTTCCTCAGTTGTCTGAGCATTGGAAAGTCATTTGTCAAGAAGTTCCCACAATTGTCTAAAGCAAGATGGAGTTTAGTCACAGCTTATGGGATTAGAAATTTGTTAACTGATTATTGTCTGTGTTGTAAACATACCAGGTACTAGGGAGCTATCATAACCATTCCTGCTTTTCACTTAGTAAATTGGATTGAGTCATCACTGATCCATATAGGAATGCCAGATATCATTTACTTCATTACTACTTCATACCAAAACCTAACAGCTTTGTCATAAGGAGAGGGAGATGGGTATGAAAAGAGACCTGGACTGAATTCAATAAAGTATGAACTTAGGGTTACCAAAGAGAATTGACTCACAATCAACAAACCATACAATTTTAGATCAGAACAAATGCTTTGAAACAGCACGGTGAGAGTCAATTGGCCAACATGTAAGAAACACGTAATTCACAGTTTTATACAAAGGATCAAATAGAATTCAAACAAAATCCCCCAAATGGTTAGGGAGCAAACTCTTAGGGCAATGAGGACTATCCTGTAGGAATCCTTACTGGGAAGAAAGAGAAGGCCTGCATTTAAAATGGTCCATGGAAAAGAATTAGCATGGAGCGCATTTTATTGTGTGGACACAGAAAACCCTTGTAGGAATCCAGGAATATCCAAACAGCAAGAACTCCAAAGGGCAGCAATTATTATGCCCTTTTATTTATCTTTTTATTTTTCTCTAACTGTTTGTTCATATGCATTTCTTATTCTCTGTCTCTGCCTCTCCATTATATTTCCTTTCTCTCTCCCTCTGTTTCTGTCTCTCTCTCTCTCTCTTATCTGTCACTCTGCCCCTCTTTCTTCCTTCCCCCTCTCTCCCTTCTTCCTTTTCCCTCTGTACTCGGGTGTGATTCCTAATCACTACTCAATAGCTTTCGTATCATGAGCTTCTGTGTGATTCATAGTAGCCTAGGCCCTGTGGCCATTGTCTTTCAAGTCTAGTGTTCACAGTTTGCTGCCAGGAAGTCTTTGCATTTTTTGCCAAATAGTCCAATTCATCGTAACAGGACAAACCACACAAGTTCTGTGTTATGGGTCAAACTGTGATTCTGGTGGTTATACAGATAAGTACATATGGCAAGACCTATCAAATTATGCATTTTAAATAGGTACAGTTTATTGTATGTCAAATATATCTCAAACTTAAATCAACCTTTGATTAAATATTATCACTCTGTTAATAGAGTCAGTACTCCAATAACTATATATACTCTACAAATTCAAGATGATGTAGAACGGCTGCTTCTGGGATTATGATGATGATGACAACCACACGATGCTGGTGTCAGCGACCCCCATCAACACTGCCCCTTGTGTTGGGGCAGTTTGTAGTTTACAGTGTTTGCCTACATATCCGGTATCATTTAAATCCTAGAAGAAACTCAGCGCCATAGGCATTTGTATCCTCACATTTACAGTCGAGGAAAATGAGTCTCAGACTTTCCTGAAATTATAGGTCGTAGAGCCCCAGCCTCTGCCTTTCCTCCTAAGCACTGGACTCTCACTAGAGGCTTCTGGAGGCGCTACTTCTCACATAAAAATCTACACTTATCACAGCTTACTCATTGACTTTTATGTAGGAAGCCATTACTCAAAATTAGAAGAATGTGCTATTGCCAAACCGGTTTGGCTCAGTGAATAGAGCGTCGGCCTGCGGACTCAAGGGTCCCGGGTTCGATTCCGGTCAAGGGTATGTACCTTGGTTGCGGGCGCATCCCCACTGGGGGGCGTGCAGGAGGCAGCTGGTCGATGTTTCTAGCTCTCTATCCCTCTCCCTTCTTCTCTGTAAAAAAATCAATAAAATATATTTTAAAAAAATAAAAATAAATAAAAGAATGTGCTATCTTAGGCACATGTATGTGCATTGACCATGCCATTAGTTATCCAACATTTCAGATATTTTAAAAAAAATACATGTTTTCCTTAGTGATTTTGATCTCCCTCAGGGTGAGAAGCCCCTAAAATAATGTTGGGTACAAAGTAAACCTAAAAGTCTAGTCAATTTTTTTTCAAATGACAATTTTTTTACCTATGAAACTATCTTTTGTAAACATTCACTGTTATTTTTTCTTTTCATTTTGTACTATTGCTTCACCCTTCTTTCTCCCTTCTTAATGTTCCTTTCATTGTACTTGAAAAAGATTCTTTTTAATTCTCAGAGGAATTCCAAAGGTATATCTTCCTTCTCTGTGTGTGCTCCTTGAGCATTATTTGGTGAACTCAGATATTCAATTTTGAATTAGCATCTCTAGTATAATGAAATTTTTTCTGCCTAATGAAATTTTGACTTTAGACTTCACGATTTGTTTGTTATTTTCTTTCAGTTATGTTTCTACCTAATACACTTGGGTGCTGCTTTGGATTAGAATTGGACTTGAAGGGACAATAAAAGGAACAACATGTATTTTGGCTTAGTTGCAAAGCACTGAAATATGCAGTAGGAAGCAACCTCTTGAGCTGTTATTATGACTAGATCTTGCCATCCTCTCACTCTGTCCTCACAGAACTAAGGGGAAAGTTAAGAAAACACGGGATGGAAAACTACCACTAACTAGGAGGAATTTAGCATGTCTTCCCACCTCAGGATGGTCTCCAGGGCTCTTTCCTACATGAGAGGTTTGTTAGTTTATGAAACTTTACTGTTGACAGAGAATTAAGTATGTATACACGTTGGGAAAATTTCATACTAAAAGGGGACACTGTTTTGTTTTGTTTTGTTTTTGTTTGTTTTGTTTTTGTTTGTTTGTTTTTTATCACTGCTAATGTAAGGGCCACATTTAAAGTGTTTTAAAGCATCCTTAATTAAATATTTAGTTTTCAGTCAATGGTTATTTATACTTTTCTTTGTTCCAAGGGAGGCATTGAAACAACCAATCCGGTTTTATTTTTCAGTTGTGTGAAAAATACAACTGATTGGAATGAAAAATAAAAGATTCAAACCCAAACTATTTTGTAATGCAGTAGTGAAGTTGTGGCAATAATGGGAAGTTGGGGAGAATCAAGTTGCTGATATATTTGTGCACTGGAGTTCTCAGAGGTTGAGGCCTATCCTAGAGTGAGGTACCTTTTAAGTATAGGTAGAAGCCAATTGGCAATTAGAATCAGTCCCCTTAGGAGACTGTTCATGGGAAGGGATCAGTGCAGCATGGAACTTAAGAGTACCTCTTATGTGAATGCCATGTACTCAACTGGCCAACTTTCTGACCATCTATGGCCAACTGGCCCTGACCTAAGACCTCTGACTATTTTGCCTACCTTTTACTGTGCCTTTTTCTTTATGCTGACACCCTACTCTCTTTTCATCCCTTATTTAAAACTATACCCTCTTACAGTCATGTCTTCTATTACAATAAAAATCTTAGCTTTTCATCCTCTGGAGTGTAGTGTTTTTTGTACTTTTTAAAACACGTTTTTCATTGATCAAATTAGGTCACACTATTTTTGTTACACAAACTTTTAGAAGTTGGAAAACATTGCAATACAAGTTTGGCTATATTTTTCATCTAAATTTTTGAATAAATATTTATAATGATGTAGATTCAACTTTAGTTTTCAAGACACTTGAGTTTGCATTTTAACAATAAAGAGGGACCAAATGCCCAAATACCACAGGTGCTGTCAGATGGTTTGTTGTGTTTGTGCAGCAGCTTGGTATTTTTTCCCTTTTAAATTCCATCTCTTTGCATTTTTATAACATCCAGCGAAAGAGTTCAGAGAGGATTGAAGTATAACCGATGTTCCATTTGTGAATTCTTAAGCACAGTTGCTCCATTCCTAATAATTGGTTGAAGCTTGATTTAAGTGGAAACATTCATTGAAATGTAGGATTTCCTCACAATTCTCTTCTTTAGCAATTCCTTTGTGATTTGTGCAGTTTTCCATAGGCCTATGCTGTGTTGCTGATATTTGGAATGCTAGATAAGTAGTATTTTCCTCTATGATTGCTGCTTCTGATTTGAGCATGGTGTTCAGATGAAGTTGGTCAGACAACGGAAGCAACTGCCACTTGCTGCTGACATTTCCATCATTGCTTTAGAGTTTCTTGGGACAATAGCAGCTCTTCTAGCAAAGAGTGGAAAGGAGAATCTAAGAGAAAGGCAATTTAGGTGGCTATAGAAATGAATGCTGACAATTCTGTTTTCTTGTCAGGGATACATTCTGGCTATTTAGTTTAACCCTTTTTCTCTGTCATGAAATAGGCATAAATTCTTTAAAGGTCTCTTCTATGTGCAGGAAGGAGGTGAGAGTACTTTTCATGCGTTTTTTTCCTTTTTCAAATGGACTGGTATGGTAAAATGGAAAGTATTGCACAAATAACATATATATATATATATATATATATATATATATATATATATATATATATATATATAGTTTAATGTATATATAATATATATGCTCCTTAAAAATCACTCTATACTAATAATAGAGGAATATGCAAATTTTCCGAGACACCATCTCAGTAACAACCAGCAGGCTGCGTGGGGTGACCAGGACAGCAGGGGCGCTAGAGAGGGATGACCAAATGACTGAACAGCAGACTGCATGGAGTGACCAGCACAGCAGCGGGCGGCATGTGGGGCAACCGACGCCAGAAGGGAGACAGTCAGG